>NW_006399887.1:5445381-5447019 GCF_000299155.1 Elephantulus edwardii
TGTGTTGTCCAAGATGCCTGTTTAGTTTCTAAAGATGGAACTCCACCCTTTGCTTTGGTTTTAAGTATGTATGGAATGTTATGATAGGACAAAGTAGTAGCAATGGTCAAACAAATGGAAATGGTGGGGAAACAAAAATATACATGTGAAATAAACCCAGTATTTTAATAAAGTAGCACTGTTTCTCTTTCTTTCTAAAAAAAAAAAAGACTGTGGTCATGTAAATCACTTGTTATGTTGCTGAGATGCGAACTGGACAATGAAAAAGGATGACAAGAGAAGAATTGATGCTCCTGGTGTTGGAGAAGAGCACTGAACATCCCATGGACTGCTAAAAGAAAAACAGTGTATTATCAACTTTGAAGTAAAATAGTATAAAAATTTTTAAAAAGAACAAATAGATTTATCTCAGCCAAGGTGCTGCCTTGCTCCTTGGAGGCAAGGATAACAATGCTTTGTTTCTCATACTTTGGGCATGTTTCTAGGAAGAAGGACATACATCACACTTGGAAAGGTGGAGATGTATCAACGGAGAGGAAGACCTTCAACTAGGTAGACTGACAATGATTGCAGCAATGGGTTCTAATGTGTCACAGATTGTGAGGTTGTCACAGAATAGGACAGGATTCAGATCTGGGGTGCTGTGAATCATAATCGACAGCACCTAACAACATCTGTATGTCATGTATTTATGAGCTCTGGATTGAGTAATAAGTAAAGTCCATTAGGCTCTGTCTTTATGAGCCTGTAGTGTCCCTGCCTTCATGGCATTTATGGCTCAGTATTGGTGGTAGACTCTGACTGAATAATTGCCCAACCAAATATTGGAATAATAAATACCAGGAAAATGGGCTTTGTGGATCTGTAAAAGCATGTAATAGATTTTTGTTTTGTTTTCTCCAAATCCTTGGTTTGGGGAATAGGCACATAGTCAGAAAAGTCTCAAAAAGAATGAATATTACAGAAGAGATAAATGCATGAAGCAGAGTGGAAAAGTACTTCAAACTGAGATGAAAACTTGTACAAAAGCTGTGTTGCAGTAAGGAGCCTTGCATGGTTGCTGTTCAGAGATCACGGGGGAGGGTGGGCAGTAGATGAACCATCTCATACAGGACTGATTAAGGGGCTGGGCCTTTATTGTGAAGGCAAGACAGTGACATGCTCAGATTTTCATTTTGTAGACAAAACAGCTGCTTTTATGTAGGAAAGAGACTGTTGGGAAACAAAAGCTATGAGAGATCAGGTAAAAGAGCGTTGCAAGAAGCAATGGTTCAGGCAAGAAGAGATTATTATTTGAGAAAGGTTAGCAAACATTTTAGTATGCCTCTCAAAAGTGCAATGTTTTTTAAAAAAAATGTGTTGTTGTTGTTGTTATGTACCGTCGAGTCGTTTGCGACTCATAGTGACCCTATGTACAATAGCACTAAACACTGTTCTATCCTGTGCCAATCGCACTGCCTCTGACACACCCAACCCAATTACCCTGGTCACTGAATCAATCCACCTCATAGAGGGTCTTCCCATCCTGAGCTGTCCCTCCACCTTACCAAGCATGATGTCCCTCTCCAAGGAACTGTCTCTCCTTACAACATGTCCAAAGTATGTCAGACGAAGGCCCAGAATCCTTGCCTCCAAGGA
>NW_006399887.1:5450624-5451425 GCF_000299155.1 Elephantulus edwardii
AGTGTGTTCAATCTTGAAGTTGGTGAGAGGGGTGGGCAGGTCGGGCATGCCTGAGGAAGACATCTCGGACCGTAGTGCTAAAGCGCAGGCGAGGGCTGATAATCTATCTTAAGGAAGAAGGTCAGACTACCTACTTGATTATTTGTCGTACATTTATATACTTACTTTTTTGACACAATGATTAAACACTTGACTACTAACCAAAAGGTTTGCAGTTCAAACCCACCCAGAGACTTCACAGAAAGGCCAAGCAATCTACTTCTATAAAGATTATAATAAAAAACACCCTTTGCCACATGGGGTTGCTATGAGTTGAAAATTGACTGAAGAAAAGACAACACTGACTTACTTTTCCTTTAAGGTTGAGTCTCTTTCCATTTCCCTGGTGTCACTGATACACTCTGCACTCTTTTCTAGTGAATGTTCACCTTTCCCCATTCTTTTACATGGTCTACTCAAGTAATTCTTTGGCTTTAGTTTAAGTGTGTCTCCAACTGTCTTCACTGACTCTCTTCACTGTGGCTACCACTGTGCCAGATATCCAAGGACCATTAATTCATTAATGGACTATTCATCAGTGTTCTTTAATTTTGTATTTATAACACTGGATTGAGCACATCAGAAATTGTGAGGGTGCGGCAGGAGAGAGTAAGATTTAGATCTATTGTTCCGAAGTTCACTAAGAATCAATCAATTAGATGGCACCTATAACTAGGTATTTCTGTCATTACAGGAGACTAGAGCGAGGGCTACATGGTGGAGGGGACCTGGGGGAGGGTTTGTAAAACAATGAAAGAATCT
>NW_006399887.1:5451850-5465158 GCF_000299155.1 Elephantulus edwardii
GAATAGTGCAACAATGAATGAATGGAAACCCAAAATCTCTGTAAATGTTTATGAAAATTAATAAAATATAATTATAGAAAAAAATAGATGGCACCTAAAATCAACATATCATACCACTGTACATGCCCTGAAGAAATTGGGTTTATGCCATCACCATCTAAGGCATAGTCAGTACTTATAGTGCTGGACACATCACTGAAATGAACTTGCCAGCTAAACAAATGCACGAGAAACAAAACCTCTGAGACAAGAATAAATCCTCATTTACCTTTGAAACATCTTTCTCATGTTTGGTATTCTGTCTATCTAAACACTTCAGATGTTTTATGTTGTAGAGTGTTGTTTTATTTTTAATTGGGTTTTTTGTTTGTTTGTTTTTGTTTTTTGGTGGTGGTGGTGCTTTTGCCAATAAGACATGTTGCTAGGAGAGACAGGTCCTTGGAGAAGGACATCATGCTTGGGAGGGTGGAGGGACAGCGCAGGAGGGGAAGGCCCTCTATGAGGCAGATTGATTCACTTACTGGGATAATTGGGATGGGAGTGTCAGAGACAGTGTGACTGGCACAGGATAGAGCAGAGTTTAGGGCTGTTGTACATAGGGTCACTATGAGTTGCAAGCGACTCGACGGCACTTAACAACAACAACAACAACAAGGCATGCCACATCATGACTTTTCATGGTGGATATTTCTAGAAAGCAGGCTTTCATATGGACATGAAGTTCACTGAATGTGGATTTTCTTTCTTTATTTGGGTGGGGAAGGCAGAGAAAGCTAGATGAATAAGTGGCAAGAGATGACAGGTTTGGGAGCAAATGATGTTTGGAATTCTCTGCATAATAAGGGTTGAATTGTATGTCCTTTAAACGAAATGCTGGATTAAAAACACCAGTACCATATTTGAAAGCAGAGTTTTTGCATAGATATCAGATTAGACTAAAAAACTCATTGTTATCCAGTTGTACTGACTCTTGGCTGAGTTTTTAGAGGTTAAAAATCACATGAGCCTTGTTATGTATCTGAGAGCTGGACTATAAACAAGGATGACAGAAAAAGAATTGAGGCCTTTGAGTTGTGGTGTTGGAGAAGAACACTGACCACCATCTCATGGACAGCTAAAAGAACAAACAGATATGTCTTGGAGAGGGTGCACCTGGAGTTCTCTTTAGAGGAAAAAATGATGAGGTTTCGCCTCACATACTCATGACATGTTACTAGAAGAGGCTATTCTTTGGAGAGGGACATGAGGCTTGGAAGGGTGGAGGGTCTGCTAAGGAGAGGAAGACCCTCAATCAGGTGGATTGACACAGTGACTGCTGCAATCAGCTATTGTGTATCAGGAAGTGTGAGGATGGTGCAGGATAGAACAGGGTTCAGATATTTTGTTCAAAAGGTCGCTGTGAGTTTTATTCGACTCAACAGCACCTAACAACAACAAATCACACGAGAGGAAATTGTCTTTTCTCCTGAGTAACAGCAGGTGAATTAGAAAGACCACCTTTGAGTTGTCGTCCAACTCCCCAACCACTAGACCACCAAAGGTCAGTTATACAGGAGGAGGTAATAATTATAAAATTTTATCTCACATATTTTGAGCATGTTGTCAGGAAAGATCAATCATTGGAAAAGACCTCAATGTAGGAAAGCTGGAGTTAGCGAAAGAGACAAAGACCCTCAATGAGAGGACATGATATGGAGATCACGATGACCGCACAAGATAGGGCAAAATTCAGATCGGTTGTTAATAGAGACACTAAGAGTCATAGTCAACTTGACATCAGCTAACAACAGCAATCCAACATGTCTAGTGGTTGTTAAGATTGGGATATATATATATATATACACACACACACACACACATATACACATACACATACATATACATATATATGTGTGTGTATATATATATGTATATATATGTATATGTGTATATATATATACAGAGAAGAGGAAGATGTCCATGTAAAGAGAGGCAGAGTTTGTGGTGGTTGTTGTTGTTAAGTGCTGTCAAGTCACTTGTGACTCATAGTGTCACTATATACAACTGCTCTGAAGCTTTTCCTGTCCTGAGCCAGTTACACTGACTCCAACAAACCTACCCCTGATGCCCCAGTTACTGTGTCATTCCATCTCATCTGGGCTCTTCCTCTCCTGTTCTGTCCCTCCACACTTCTGAGCATGATGTCCTTCTCCAAGGACTCGTCTCTCCTGCCACATGCTCAAAGTATATGAGATGGAGCTTCAAGATCCTAACCTCCAAGGAGAAACTTGGCTTCACCCTGTATGAGAAAGACTTATTTGTTTTCTTGGCAGTTCATGGTATGTTCAAGACACTTCTACAGCACCGCAACTCAAATGTATCAATTCTTCTGTCACGTGGTTATACATCCACAACCTAGCCAATTTGTAGGACTGTCAGAAGCTGAAAGAGAAGAAACAAATCTATCCTATAACCTTCAGTGATAGTATGACTCTGCTGACACCCTGAGTTGGACTTCAGAACCTAAATATTTCCTTCAGACAGATTGTGTTGTTGTTGTTGTTATGTGCCATTGAGACTCCTATAACTCACAGAGATCCTATGAACAATAACTCTGAACCCTGCCCCATCCTGAGCCAATCTCACTGCCTCAGACACACCTGCCCCCATTACCTTAGTTACTGAGTCAATCAATTTCTGTTGTTTTAAACTATTCAATTTATGATCATTTACAATGGCATCCCTGGAAAATGCACTTCCTAAGGAGTGATTTTGACATTATGTACCTGTGATGTGTCCTCTGATAAGCAAATATTATATACCTATGAGGTACCTTTGGGTAAGGATCTTTGTCGCAAATTCACTCAAGATTCAAAAATTATGTATGAGAAATGAAGATATCCTACTTTTCATTGTCACACATGCAGCCTATTGTTCTGCTTCATTTGCTTTATTAAAATTGATGGATGGCTGAAGAGTTGAAATTGAGCTACAGAGTCCCCAGGGCCACTCGATTGTGCAATGAGGCAGTTTTCATTTATATGAAGCTTGTGTAAATAACTATGACAAAAACCCAGGTTTTGTTTCTTTCATTTGGCTCTGCTTTTGCTGTAAAAATCTTCACAATAGAACTGAATACATATTTGTAAGAGATGAAAGAACAGAGACCATTGTATTTCAGTTACCCATTAAATCATATGCTATGTCTAGGAAAATTCATGATCAGCATCTGAAATTATTAATTCAATGGCTGTCCTAAAATAAAATTAAAAAAACTATACTCTTAATCTCTTTACTGGATTCTAAGTATCCTTTTTCTAGAATGGCAGTTGGATTAATAATTACAGAAGGAACAAAATGTAACAGAATTTACTACATAGTTATTTACTTTAGCAGGTGAGTTGTTTTCTTTTTACCTTACTGCAATGACATAAAAAAAATAACTAACATTGAGAAGAATGAAAATCTCAGAACACAAAACTGTGTTCATATGAAAACTATACCTAGACTAAGAAGATGTTCTCCAAACAGAGTAAGGGAACACTGTTGTTGTTATGTGCCGTTGAATTGCTTGCGACTCATAGTAACCCTATGTATAAGAGCTCTAAACACTGTTCTATCCTGTGCCAACCTTGCCGTCTCAAACACATTCATTCTCACCACTCCAATCACAGAATCGATCCATCTCATCAAAGGTCTTCCTCTCCTGTGCCGTCCCTCCGCTCTGCCAAAAATGATGTCCCTCTCCAAGGACCAGTCCCTCCTTGCAACATGTCCAAAGTATGTCAGACAAAGCTTCAGAATCCTTGACTCCAGGGAGCATTCTGGCTACACCCTCTCCAGGATAAACCTGTTTGTTCTCCTAACAGTCCATGCTATATTCAACACTCTTCTCCAGCACAGCAGCTCAAAGGTATCAATTATCTATCATCCCCAGTCACTGTCCAACTCTCTGATGCATAGCACGTAACTGCGAAGACTACAGCCTGGATCAGGAGAACCTTTGTCTCCAGCCTGGTGTCATTGCTCTTCAGTACTCTTGAGAGGTCCCTTACAGCTGACTTTCTCAATGCAATTCATCTCTTGATTTCCTGTCTGCTGTTACCAAGAGTGTTAACTGTGGAACCAACTACATGGTTTAAAATTAGGAAAGGTGTGTGGCAGGGTTGTATTCTTTCTCCATATCTATTCAATCAGTATGATGAGCAAATCATTATAAAAGCTGGACTCTATGAAGAAGAGTGGCATCAGGACGAGAGGGAAACTCATCAACAACCTACATTAAGTAGATGACACAACCTTGCTTATTGAAAGTGAGTAACACTTGAAGGGTATGCTGCAGAAGATCAAAGACTACAGTTTTCAGCATGGATGATATCTCAATATCAAGAAAACAAAAATCACAACTGGACCAATAAGCAATATCATAGTAGATGGGAAAAAGATTGAAACTGTAAATTACTTCATATTACTTGGATGCATAATCAACCCCTTGGTACCAGCAGTCAAGAGATCAGGAGACATACTACATTGGGAAAAGTCTACAGTCAGGGCACTTTCTGAATTATTGAAGGGCAATGAATGTCAGTTTGAGGACTAAGTGTCCCTGATTCAGGCCATGATCTTTTCAATCACTTACTATACACCTGATGGCTGGACAATGAATAAAGACAACAGAAGAACTGATGGCTTTGAGCTGTGATGTTGGAGAAGAGTACTGAACGTCTCATGGACTACCAAAAGAGCAGACAGGGAGGTCTTAGAGAAAGTAAAACCAGAGAGCGCTCTTTGGAGACAAAGATGGCAAAGCTCTATCTCGGACTGGGCACGCTGTTAGGAAAGGCTATTACTTGGAGAAGGACATCATGCCTGGAAAGGCAGAGGTCAGTGAAAGAAAGGAAGACCCTCAACCAGATGGGTTGACACAGTGACTTTAGTTTGAGTATGGGCTTGAGTATTTCAGAGATTGTGAGGATGGCACAGGATAGGACTAGGTTCAGATCTGTTGTTCATAATGTCACTTTGCATTATACTCAGCTCAATGGCACTCATCAACAACAACAGTGGGACTAGGACCTCCAAGGAAATTTGTTATTTGTTGAATTTAAATGATGAAAATGAATATCCTTACCTCCTTCTCAAATTTGAGAAGAAAGCATTGAGCTTTTCAATAATTAAGTAAAAATGCCCTTATCAGGTGAGACAGTTTCCTTTTACTCCTAAATTTTAGATATATTTATTATGAAGATATATTTATATTTTTCAAATGATGCTTTTGCTGATAGTTGAAATTCCCCCCCTTAATTCTGCTAAATTATGACTTATTTGATTGAACTTTGAATGTTAATCCAAATGTACATTTCTAGGAGAAAATTGCACTTAGTTTTAAGGTATCACTCTTGTGAAATATTGGTGGATTAGACACCCTAGTTTTGACGAAATTTGTTTTCACAGAGGATGTTGTTGTAGTTAGGTGTCCTTGAATCAAGTACAACCCATAGTGATATTATGAACAATAGATCTGAACCCAGTGCCAACCTCACACTTCCTAACACACTCGAGCCTACTGCAGCAGTAACTGTCAATTCATCCACTTAAGGGTCTTCCCCTCTTTCACTGACCCTCCACCTTTCTATGCACAATGTCCCTCTCCAAGGAAAAGCTTCTCTTAGCAACATGCACAAAGCTTTAAGATTAAGCTTTGTCATCTTCGCTTCTTACAAGAACTCTGGCTTCACTTCCTCCAAGACATTATTTTTGTTCTTTTGTCAGTCCATGGGATATTCAGTACTGTTCTCCAACAAATACCACAGTTCAAAGGCATGTTCTTCTTCTGTCATCTGTATTCATCCTTATTCAGTTCTCTGATGCAGAGCAAATGATCACAAAGACCATGGCCTGAACTAGAGACACATATTAGTCCTCAGACTGGCATCATTGCTCCTCTGTTATTTGGAGAGGTCCAACAGAATGTGGAAACTTCCAAACTATATCATTAATGTCACATGCAAGCAAAATTGTGTTTGATGATCATTCAAAAATGGCCAAAACAATACACACATAGGGAATGACCAGGATTTCAAGAAAGATTTCGAAGATGCGGTTGTACCAGGCATATCAGTGCTGATGCCAGATGGATCCTGGTTGAAAGTAGAGAATACCAGAAAATTGTGTATTTATGCATTATTAACTATACAAATCCATTTATTTGACTATGTGGATCATAACAAGTTATAGCTAACATTGAGAAAACTGGGAATCCCAAAGTACTTAATTGTGCTCATGCAAAAACCTATACCTAAACCAGCAGGAGATTGTACAAACAGAGCAAGGGAATACTACATGGTTCCTAGGAGTTATTCTTCTGTAATCTTTATTTTCTTCTAATGTTAGCAGAAATAATGGTTATGAAATAGCCACTAACCTATTTTCTGATGTTATTTTGTCCTTAAGGACAAATATTTAAATATTTGGTACACCCTCAAGTACTGATGGTTAAGAATGACTGCATCAATGAACTCAAATGGAGAGAAGATTGAAACTGTCATTACTTAATCTTACTTTGATACACAACCAACACCCTTAGTATTGAACTGGGAAAGTCTACAGTTAGGGGTCTCTCTAAATTACTAAAGAGCAATAAAATCAGTTAACTAAGTGTTCCTGATTCTGGCCATGGACTTTTCAATCACTTGCTATGCGTCTGATGGAAAGACAATGAATAAAGTTTACAGAAGAATTGATACGTTTAAGTTGAGATGTTGGAGAAGAGTACTGAATGTCCTATGGAATGAGAAAGAACAGACATATATATCTTGGAAAAAGTACAGCCAGAGTGCTTTATTGTACTTGTGAATTGCATCTTATCTTTTTACTTTGTGGTGTTGTTATGACCATGGAGTCAGAATTGACTCACAGATGAACCTCCAAGTTTTTAGAGGTTGTACATTGAACAGGAGGAAATTATAATCTTTCTCCTTTGAAGAAGCTAGTGGAATCAAACTAAGTGCATTTGGATTGGACGTCCAATTCCTTACCACTAAGTCACCAGGGTTCCATATTATTTTTTTAAAAATTTATATTGGTTTGCCTACAGAGTTTGTACACATTGTGTTTCACACTATTCTTCATTTATATTATGTTTCATACAATCATTCTCATGCATTATATTTTATAAAATTAATCACCATTGGGTGTGAGAAGGAATGTATACAAACTTTGTAGGTAAACCAGTGTAAAATTATCATCATCATCATCACCATCACCATCCTTGGACCTTGCCTGTAATTACCCTGTCTTTTCACTTGGACCCTTGGCATTTCCTTCCCCCCTCCCTCCACCCACCAAACTGTTCAACCCTGTGATTTGCCCCTACCTATCCTCACCATTCCACTCCTACCCCTTTCCACCTTAGATTCCTTTAAATGTTTTATTATCCTCCTATTTTTTTTTAATTCCATTCATTCATTGTTGCACCCTTCTCCGCGCACAAACCTCCCCCCCCCCGCCCCCGTTTGCTCCTCTCCTTGAAAAGCAAAACTCCCTCATTGGTACACAATCCACCCCTGCACCTCCCCAAACCCCACCCCCTACCCCCAAATATAATCCACTCTGCAACCCTCATTGCATACTCCTACGATAAAAATAATGCCCTAAAATATAATACTTTTAGACTATTCTCTCCCCCATAGACTTCAATGCCGTAAACATATTTCATCCAGTTTTTCTCAGTCTTACCCCCACCCCGATGCCAGCCTCATTCTACAACAGTGGCACCATATAGCATTTGTCCCTTTGTGACTGAGATACCCCACTCAGCATAATGTCCTCCAGGGTCACCCATTTTGAATAATATTGCATGAGTTCCTTGTTTTTCAATGCAGCATAGTATTCCATTGTGCGAATATACCACAGCTTCTCTACCCATTCGTTTGTTGATGGGCATTTAGGTTGTTTCCAACTCCTTGCTATTGTAAACAAAGCCGCGATAAACATGGGTATACATATATCTACTTGGATGTCATTTATGGTCTCTTTAGGGTATATTCCCAGTAGTGGAATTGCTGGGTCAAATGGAATCTTTATTTGCTATCCTCCTATTTTTACAATAATGGTTTTATGCAGTCATTGTCCTCATGAGACTGAGCTAGTTCATGCAGCAAAATGCTCTCCAGTCTCTCCCAAGTTACGTAGTATTTTTTAAAATTGTTGCTCCCAAATGCTGCATAGTATTCCATTGTGTTCCTTAATATTTTAATTGTTGTTGATGTGTGTTGTTGATTGCCATTGAGTGGAGCACAACTCATAGCAACTCCATGAACAAAAGGCCCCAAGCCCTTCCACAACCATTGCCAGTCATCAAAGTTCACAGAATTTCCAAAGACATACTGTTTAGGAAATGGGTGTTAATTAGTCTCGGTAAGTCTATTTCACTGATTTTTTAAATTTTCCTTTTTTAAAAAAATTATTATTATTATTATTGTTGTTGATATTTTAATGAAAGTTTATAGAAAACTTGGATTCCCATTCATTCATCGTTACACATTTTCCTCCCTACCCCTCTCAGTTCGTTTTTCTCTTTTAAAAAAATTCTTTTAATTGTTGCACAATTTCCCCCTCCCCGCACCCCAGTCCACTTTGCTATGTGCCTCTTATTCTGAATTGTTGTTATAAATTTTCCTTTCTCATACTTAACTTAATTCTTTCTTCCTAGTCTCTTAAGATTAAAGTTCATGTTATTGGTTTAAATCTTACTTAATTAAAATTATTCAGAATTTTATTATTGTTCTAATATAAGGTTTTAAATTACTGATTTCATTCCAATTACTACTTTCCTACATTCCCAAATTTTCATTTGTGGAGTCTTAATTTTTATGTAGTTAAAATTATTACTATTTCAGCCTTATTATAACTTTGAAAGTTGTATTTTTCTTTCATTAGTTGGCTATATCTATATTGCTATATTCACTATATTTCTATTAAAAATGCATTTCTTACTTGCCACCGTCCTAATCTCTATTCTTTCAGTGGCATATTTGTATACAGTTTACACATTATGTAATTCATTGTATGCTTGCTTTTGTTATATGCCATCTAGTCATAACTGACTCAGAGCTGACCCTCCAGTGGATTTTCAGGGGCAGTACATCTTATGGGAGGAGATCATTCATCTTTCTGACACAAACTAGCAGGTGGGTTCCAACCACAAACCTTTGAGTTGGCAGGACAAATCCTTACCACTAGTCCACCAGAGCTCCCTAACAACAGTGGTTGTTGTCATTCGCCATTGACCCGCGAGCTGATTTTCAGAGGCAGTAAATCACCTCTTGGATGGGAGGAGAATACTGTCCATTCTTCTCCCACGGAGCAGCAAGTGGATTTGAAACGTGCACTTTTGGGGTTATATTGCAGTTGTTAAGTACAACTCATAGCAACCCCCATGAATAGCCATCCTGAATCCTGCCGTAACCTGTGCTGTCCTCGTTATCTCTGACATCCTGAAGCCCATTGCTGAAGTCACTGTGTCAATTCATCTCATTGGGGGCCTTCCTCTCCTTCATTGATTTTCCTTTCGAAGTATTATTTCCAATTAATAGCCTCACCTAACTATATGTCCAAAGTATGAAAGACAAATGTTCACCAAGAGCCCTTCAGCAGCCCTTTCTCCAAGACATATCTGTTTGTTCTTTTGGAAGTCCATGGGATATTCAGCACTCTTCTCCAGCACCAGAGCTCAAAAATATCAATTTTTCTTCTGTCATATTTATTCATTGTCCAGCTTTCTAAAGTGTAGCAGGTGATTGAGAAGATGATGCATTGAATTAGGAGTGCTATAGTCTTCAAATTGACATCATTCCTCTTCAAAATTTTGAAGAGGTCCCTGACAGTGTACTTGCCCAGTGCAACATGTGTCCTGGTTTCCTGACTGCTAGTACCAAATGTGTTGATTGTAGATCAGAGTAATATGATAGTACTGACAGCTTCAGTCATGTCTGCATCTATCATCATGTTGACTGTTGGTCCTATGGTGAGGATTTTTATTTTCTTCATGTTGAGATGTAATACATACCAAAGGCTATAGTCTTTCCTTAAACATTGTCATGTGCATCTCTGGTCACAACAAAAACAACAAAAAAATAGTTAAGGTCAATTTAATTTGCATCTCAAGTATTCTAATGCACAAATATTTCAAGTTCGCATGTATGTCTGTGTTTGTATACATATTTATGTACACATACACAGAGAGGAGGGAGCTCTGGTGGCCTCCTGATATGAACCTGCACTGCAATCCCGAAGGCAGGCAGTTCGAATCCACCAGCTACTCTGTGTGAGAAGGATGGGCAATTACTGCCTCTGAAAACACTGGAGGAACAGCCATAGGTTAGTTTTGACTCAATGACACACAACAACAAAACAACAAAAACAGCACAGAGAGAAAGTGTGTGTGTGTGTGTGTGTGTGTGTGTGTGTGTGTGTGTTGCTAGGTGGCAAAAACAGTTTCATTTTCAACTATTAGTCAAAAGACTGGCAGTTCAGACCCACAAAAAGAAATCTCCAAAAGCAGAGATATGCTTATTTGAGGTCTTTGTGGAACAGTATACATCACAGTGCACTCACTATTAGTCAGAATTGACTAGATAGCAATTAATAATAATAATAATAATAATAATAACAACAACAGAAACACAGAAAGAGGAAAACCCTTTGGTAGAGGAAAGAGTTAACATTCTTAGCTCATAACCTAAAGGTTGGAAGTATATTTTAACTCAGAAGTGTCTCAGAGGAGAGGTCTAGAGATCTACTTCAGAAAAATCAGCGATTGAAAACTCTGTGTTGTAAGATTCTACTCTGACATACATGGAGTTGCCATGAGTTACAATAATCAACCCAATAACAATTGGATTTAGATAGATGATTAGATAGATAGATAGATAGATAGATAGATAGATGATTGATAGAAAGAAATATAAATAGAAAGGTATAAAGTAGAGAATTCAAATCTGTTGTTCATAAATTTATTCTCAATTCAATGGCACCTAACATAATAACATATATCTATGAGATGTCATTGCTGATGTCAGATGGATCATGATTGAAAGCAGAAACTATTAGAATATCACTTGTGTTTTACTGACTATGCAAAGGTGTTTTGAAGAAGAATGTAAAATTAGAATGGGAGGAAGACTCATCAGCAACCTGTATTGTGCAGACAACATAACCTTGCTTATCAAAAGTGAGGAGAACTTGATGCGCCTACTGCAGAAGATCAAAGACTACAGTCTTCAATATGAATTACATCTCAACATCAAGAAAACAGTATTATAACTCAAAGACATCAATTCTTCTTCTGTTATCCTTGTTCACTCATATGAATAGCAAGTGACTGAAAAGACTATGGCCTGAATCACGTGGATCTTATTCCTCAAACTGACATCATTGCTCCTCAATAATTTGGAGAAGTCCCTGACTGTAGACTTTCCAAATGAAATACATTTCCTCATCACCTAATTGGTAGTACCAAGGCTTTTCATTATGGATTCAAGTAAGATTAAGTTGTTGACGGTTTCAGTCTTTACAACATTGACTATGATATTGCATATCGTTTTAATGGTGAGAATTTTTCTTTTCTTTATGTTCGGTTACAATACATATAGAAAGCTATATTCTGAAGCAAGCAGAAGAGAGAGAGAGTTAGAAGAGGCTATCCTTTGGAGAGGAATATCATGCTTATAAAGGCAGAAGATCAGTAAAATAAAGTAACTCTTCAGTGAGATGGACAGACACAGTGACTGCCCAATGGACTCAAGTCTGTCAGAGATAATGAGGATGGCACAGGATAGACAGGGCTCAGATCTGTTGTTCACAGAGTTGCTTATAAGTCATATGTGACTTCACAGAACCTAACAAAAACATATATTCCCTGCAAAGGTATGTGTGTTTATAAAGACAGATTGTCTTGTTGTTATTTGTTATGTAACATTGAGTGGGAACAGACCCATACCTGACCAGCCAGCAAGTTTTCTGAGCCAGTAAGTTGCATGGGAGTTAGTTAACCATCTTTCTCTCACATATGCAGTTTCAAAAAGCCCCCAAAATTCAAAACCTGGAACCAACTCATAATTGACCCTGCAGCAGGTTTTCAGAGACTGTAAATCTCAAGAGAAGAGACTGCATATCTCTCTTCTGAGGAACCACTGGTTAATTCAAAATGCCATTATATGTTGCCTTTGGGCTACCAGGCTAACTTCCTATTGACTATAGCACCAGAGCTCCTTATAACATTCACACATACGGTCAAAGATATAAAATTAATTATATGTGTGTGTATATATTGAGTTGTAGTGTTAAAGAAGAATATTGAATATCCCATGAGCTGCCAAAAGAATAAACAAATATGTCTTGCAACCAGAGTGCTTCTTGGAGACAAGAATGATATTATTTTGGGCAAGTTGTAGCAGTGATATTCACAATAGTAAGAAAAGTGGAAACAGCCTAAATGTCCATCAACAGACAAATGGAATGAAAATTCATGGTGTGTTCACATGATGAAATGCTATGCAGCACTCAGGAGCAACAATTCTGAAAAATATTGTATAACCTGGGAGGGGTTGGAGAGACTTATGTTGAGTGTAACAGTCTCAGAGGGACAAACACTGCATAAAACCATTATCGTAAAAATAGAAGGATAACTAGTAAGATGTATACAAAAGTCCAAAGGGGAAAGGGGAGGGAGGAAAGAAACTGGGATGGGGGAAGGAGGAAATCTTGAGGTCACAGAATAACAAGGGCAGAATTAGGGGCTGAAGTGATTAGGAAAGATCCAATGAGAAACTAAAAAGGAGGGGTAATGTAACTGTTGTTATGTGCCATCGAGTCACTTATGACTCACAGCGACCCTATATACAAGAGTCCTAAACCCTGCTCTATCCTGAGCCAAACTCACTGTCTCCGACACACCTATTTCCATTACTCCAATCACTGAACCAATCCATCTCATTGAGGGTCTTCCTCTCCTGTGCTGTTCCTCCCCTCTCCCAAACATGACGTGCCTCTCCAAGGACTGGTTTCTCCTTGCAACATGTCCAAAGTATGTCAGACAAAGATTCAGAATCTTTGTCTCCAAGGAGCAGCCCACTTTCACCCTCTCTAGGACAAACCTTTAGCTTTGGCTTCTCGGCATTCTAATGCAATACTCAGAGTCTCATCTGACATCCATCTTGGTCTTTTCTTCTTCTTTGGCATTCGTAATGATCTTTTGCATTCTTCATGGATGATTTCCTTGATATCCTCCCAGAGCTCATTTGGTCTACGCTCATTGGTGCTCAAGGC
>NW_006399887.1:5468243-5475370 GCF_000299155.1 Elephantulus edwardii
ATGCATTGGAGAGTTGGACAATGAGTAGGGATGATAGAAAGAGAATTGATGCCTTTGAGTTGTGGTGCTGGAGAAGAGTGTTGAATATACCATGGACTGCCAGGAGAACAAACAGGTTTGTCCTGGAGAGGGTGTAGCCAGAATGTTCCCTGGAGTCAAGGATTCTGAAGCTTCGTCTGACATACTTTGGGCATGGAGAGGGACATCATTTTTGGCAGAGTGGAGGGATGGCGCAGGAGAGGAAGACCTTTGATGAGATGGATTGATTCTGTGAGTGGAGTGGTGGAATGAATGTTTGAGACAGTGAGCTGGCACAGGATAGAATGGCGTTTAGGGCTCTTGTACATAGGGTCACTATGAGTCGCAAATGACTTGATGGCACATGAAAACAACAACAACAGGACAAACCTGTTTGTTCTCTTAGTAGTCTATAGTATGTATATTCAATTCTCTTATCCAGCACCAACACCACATATCAAAGGCATCAATTCTCTTCCTATTATCCCTAGTCACTGCCCAGCTCTCTGATGGATAGTACTCAATTGCGAAGACTATAGCCTGGATCTGCCTCACCTTAGTCTCCGGCCTCACATCGTTGTTCTTCAGTACTCTGGAGAGGTCTCTGACAGCTAACTTTCCCAATGCAATTTGTCTCTTGATCTCCTGGCTGCTGGTACCAAGAGTATTAACTGTGGAGCCAAGCAAACTAAAACTGGTAACTATCTCAATCTCTTCACTATACATACTGATGCTGCAAATTGGCCCGGTATTGAGAATCTTTATTTTCTTGATGTTGTGCTTCAATCCATATTGAAGGCTGTAGTCCTTGACCTTCTGTAAAAAGCACTTCAGGTGGTCCCCAGTTTCAGCAAGCAGGGTTATAATGAGCATAAATCAATGGTGATTAATTTTATAAAACATAATGTATAGGAATGATAACATAAAACACAATGTGAATAGAAGAATGCATGAAACACAATATGAATGAATTTTGTGTATAAATCAATATAAATTCTTTTTAAAAATAGCATTTTTAGAAAGCTGAAGGAAGGAAAAAAAAAAAAGAAAGCTGAAGGATTATCAGGGATGAAAACCCTTGACAAGATGAGTTTACACAGTGACTGCAACAGTGGAACTTTAGATCAGAGAGGATGAGGATGGTACAATTTAGGGGAAGGTTCCTATCTGCTGTTTTGTTCATAGGATCTCTGTGGGTTCTGTTGAACTTGATGGCAGTTAACATTAAACAACAAAGAAGACTGATGCCATGACTACCCCAATGGGTTGAGCATGACAGAGGTTAGGAGGATGGTGTAGGATATGGAAAGGTTCTGATCTGTTCATAAGGTCACTGTGATTCGTAGTCAACCTGATGACAGCTAAAACAACAACAGCAAGGTGAAAGGCACATAAAAGGCATCTTTAAGTTCTTGTTTTTGTTTTATCTCTATGCAAATTTAATGTTATTTTAGCATATTTTTATACTTCTTTAATAATAGCAAACAAGGACAGTTTTATTATGAACATGGAAGCAAAGACTGACCACCTATATTGAAAATGCTGTTAACATCTTGTCTAGCTTATGTATAAATGGGTTGTTGTTTTTTTTTACCACTGTAAAAAAAGAGTAATATATCTTTTATTCTGGTCTCTTATTCTCTCTTTTCTACTGGTTTAACTTCATTACTAGTCTTCCTAGAAAACCTGCCAATATATTCTCTCTCCTCTGACTCAATCTATGTATAGTCTTTAGTTTAACCTCATGCAGCTTTTTACCTATTTGCTCAAAAATGTCCAGTAGATTAAGCAATAAAGAATAAGCACCCTAACAGAGAATCAAAATGTTATCTAGTAAAAATCTTTACATTCTTCTCCTAACTTCCCTCTCACCTCAGCATCTGATGTCAGAGTCTATCAAAATCCAACACAGTTTATCTTCTACTTCTGAAATGTATTTTCTGTATTACCACCAGCTCAATTTTAATATGCCATTGCTTCTGTTTCTCTCTCCTCCCACGTTCATCTTTAAAATCTTACCCATTCTTCAAAACTATACTATCTCTTAACAAAGCCCTTTTCAGTGCTTTTGAACTTCTCAAGCAAATATGTTTAAACAATTTCTTTGAAACTCTTATGACTTCAAGTTGTACTGTCATCTTTCAAGTGCTTTTTATTCTCTTCATTGATTTACCATTTTGTCTCAATTTTTTAGGTCTGAAATTTTTTCTAAAAGGAGCTAAATTTATTTCATCTTTAGTCCAGACTAGTATACCATGTAAAGTGGTTCGTCAATATATTTGATTTAGAAGAACAAATAAATAAACATTATATGGACTGAGATTAGGGAACTTAGAAAATTACATCAAAGGTGAGAGAGATAGAAGGAATCAAGAAGATTCTGAGTTGTACATCTATTTGCTTACAGAGGATTACTGAGCATTAGTCTATTTTTGTTTGTTAATATAGACAATAAGACAGCTATTAAAGAAGACATTCAGATGGCCAACAAGCACATGAAATGTTCAAAATCCCTGGCTCAAAGAGAGATGCAAATCAAAACAATTATGAGATACCATCTCACCCCAGTCAGAATAGCAAAACTCGACAGGGCAGCAAACAAGAAACGCTGGCCAGGTTGTGGAGAAACTGAAACGTTGGTGGGAGTGTAAAATGGTGCAGCCACTATGGAAGGCAGTATGGTGCTTTATCAAAAAGTTGTAAATAGAAATGCCGTTTGACCCTGCAAAGCCACTACTGTAAATATGCCCTAAAGAAACCAGAACTGTCACCCAAGCAGATACATGCACACCCATGTTTATTGCTGCTTTGTTCACAATAGCTAAGAGTTGGAAACAACCCAAGTGCCCATCAACAAATTAATGGATAGAGAAGTTATGGTATATTCACACAATGGAATATATGCAGCACTGAAAAACAAAGAAATCATGCAATATTATACAAAATCGATGACCATGGAGAACATTACACGGTGTGAAATATCTCAGTCACAAAAAGACAAATACTGCACAATGCCACTGTTATAAAACAGGACTGACATGGAGGTTGGGGGAAAACTAAGAAAAGAGGAGATAAACAATGTGCACAGCATTGAAACAGACAAGGGAGAGAACTGTATAGAGGGAATGTATAATTAGATATTATTTTCATGTCCAGAGTCCGGAATAAGAGCTGCATAGTAAAGTGGGCTGGGGTGGGGGGTGGGGACTGTATAATAATAATAATGAAAGAAATTTTCTTTCAAAGAAAAAGGTGAACTGGGTGTGGTGCCGGGAGGAAAATGTGCAACAATCAATGAATGGAAAGCTAAGTTTTCTATAAACTGTCATTAAAACATCAATTAAAAAAAAAAGATAGCTGTAAGTGCCTACTATAGACTTCAACCAAGCTACTTCATGGAGGCAAGGATTCTGGGGCTTCGTCTGACATACTTTGGACATGTTGCCAGGAGGGACGGGACCTTGAAGAGGGACATCATGCTTGGTAGAGGGACAGCGCAGGAGGGGAAGACCTTCTATGAGGTGGATTGATTCAGTGACTGGGGTAATCGTAATCGGGATGGGTGTGTCAGAGGCAGTGCGGTTGGCGCAGGATAGAGCAGGGTTTAGGGCTGTTGTGCATAGGGTTGCTATGAGTCGGAAACGACTCGACGGCACATAACAAGAACAACAACAACAGACTTCAAACATAGCTGGCTGGAGGACTCCACAAAACCAATCTGTCTTACTAGCCAAGTGCTTTTAAACTCTTCCACAAGAGGGAGGTAGAGGGAAGCTTCAAAGCTGAAGGAAGAAATAGGACCTTGCTTCTTCCTGAGGGTGTTCTGTGCACTTCTTACAACTTGTAGTTGTTGTTTGCATTAACTCAGCTCCTTCACTGGAGCACTGGTGGTTCTGCTCTGTGGCAGCATCTGCTGCAGATTCTTCGCATTTCTGTTACCCACTTCTTTGTGCTTCCTTCACAGACACCAGTTTTAGCTGAACAGCAGCCCCTTCTCTGATAGCTTGAGTTTCAGCTCTATATAAAGTCTTGTCTAAATGTCTTAAATTTTGATAATTCCAACTTTTTCCTTTTACTTCCCTCAAGTTTTAGGGGAAAGCTGATATTTGCATGATACTTAGAATTCTTCTACTTTGTCTATTACATGGTATTAACATAACAATATAAATGTTAGTTATTTTAGTAATTCTCTTTGTTCAGACCACAAGTGTGGTCTCTTTCTTGACTGAACCCCAACTGGGAAACACAGGGAAATTATCAAATGTAAAAAAAAAAGAAACAAAACTTATCTCTGCCAGAAGTGAAAAGCTGAACAGTCTGAAAGCTATTGCATTCAGAATGACTTCAGAAAATTGAGATTCAATATTGTCAACGAAAATGTTAAAGCTTTTTTACAGAAATATCTTTCCTTAGTCACTGATGAGTCCAAATTTTCAAGCATAAATCCAGTTAAGTGATTTTTGGAAGTATATTCTCAAGGCGCTATTACAGAGACAGGATGATCACATATTAAATGCTGACAGAGTTTCCCCCAGAAGCTCTGCTTTAGGCTATTTGTCGAGTCTCAAAGAGTAATTTGGAGAAGACTTAAAGATACAGACACTATAGCAGTGGATGAAAAAACAGGAAATAAAAAGAATTATTTCTTTTAATCCATCAGAAGAACATGTCTCACAAATTTACAGCATTTAATTATTAATAATAAAGACTTAAGGCAATTAAATATCTTGAGGAGGAATAAAGTCAAGGGACAATATTTTAATACACACACTGAGTTGAGTACAACTCATCGGAACCTTATGAACAACAGTTCTGAACACTGTCCTCTCCTGTGCCATCCTCACAATTTCCCACACACTCAAGCCCTTTGTTGCAGTCACTGTGTCAGTCTACCTGGCCGAAGGTCTTCCTATCCTTCACTGTCCCTTCACCTTCCCAAGCATGATGTCCCTGTCCAAGGAGCAGCCTCTCCTAGCAATGTGCCCTAAGTATGCGAGGTGAAACTTTGTCATATTTGCTTCCAAGGATGTAAATTCTTTCCTTTCCTTTTAGGGCAACTAGATGGAAATACATAAATAAAAACAATGAAATAATTTATAATACAGAAAGGTATAAAGTCCTTGACACAGTTTCAAGAAGCCTGGCCTTTTATGACCTTAGAATATTATTTTTCTAATCCACAAATTGTTCCTTGAGTTCTGGGTCTCTTTATTTGTACTCACTAGAATTATAGCTGAAAGTAAACACAGACTAATTGTGATGGTTATTGTTGTGTGTCAACTTGACTTGGATGTGATTATCAGGCAGCCATTGGAGAGTTAGCTTTTCTAGCATGTAACACAATGCAATCACTTTCTAAAATGGGATCTGAGGTGATCAATGAGTTGAAAAGGGAATTAACTTTCGGGTGTGACCTGCTTCTAATACATAAGTAGGTGTCCTAGCAAGGATCCCTGCGGAGGTAGACGACTGACTACATAGAGGAGCAGGACTGTGTGAGTGAGGCGTGCTGGCCTGTCCACAAAGGGATAAGCTATCTTCCACTCCACAAGGGGATTGGCAGGTCCAGCTACAAGAGGACTGGTGAGTCTTACCAGTAAATGGAATGGCTCTAGCTGCAGAGAATAGGAATTCTTCTAACACCAGAAGGAATTTTTCCTGCACCAGAAGAGATTTTTCACTTAGCCAGAGAAGAGAGACATCCCCCCCCAACCCTTTGGGGATGGCAGCAGTGACAGGTAAAGTGAAGAACTGGATGTGAGATTGGACTTTGGGGTGGGGCAAGCCATTGTTGGCAGGACTGAGAACTTTGTTGAACATTAGAGTCATGAGGTTCAAGGATGAGGTGCCTGTGTATACATTTTGGGAGCTGTTTTGACTGTTTTCTGTTATTAATCTTAATTATAACCTTTTCTCTCTTCCAATATAGTTTGGTCTGCAAGCTATTACATTGGATTATAGACTCAGCCAGGAAGTAAGGTTTGTGTTGAGATGTGTAGAAGGAGGCATTGGGAGTGTGGGGGACATGTCTGACCTCATGTCATGGGATTGGTTTGTGTTATTAATGCTGTGGGCGGGGAAAGTCTTGGCCTATGAAGTTGGGGAAGGCCAGATATGACTCTCCCCACGTGACCCTTGCTCTTTTTCAATAATTCTACATAAACTGTTGTCTTTATCTGCAGAAGTCTCTGAACTGTCACTTGATCTGTAGATTTTAGATTCCGTTCTAGTGGTAAGGAGCTGTGCAGCTATATCAAAGGCACACAGTTTTAATCTACCTGTTGCTTTGTGGGAGAAAAATGGGTAATTTCCTCTCATGTGATTTTGTGCCCCTGAAAACTCACTGGAGGATCAGCTCTGAGTCAATTGGGGCTCAGCCATACACAACAAACTTCACAACGCTGTGAATGAGCAGAGGCTTCCAACCTGATTCCTGATCTTCAGAGTTTAGATTCATCAGTCTCTATATTCACATGAGCCAGCAGAAAACTTGAGCTTGCCCTCTGACACGTGGATTTGCATCAGAGAGCTGGACAATGAGCAAATATGACAGAAGAAGGATTAATGCCCTTGAGTTGTGGTGCTAGGGGAGAGTACTGAACAGACCATAAACTGCCAAGAGACATAATAGTTATGTCCCAAAAAAGGTGAAGCCAAGCTGCTCCTTGGAGGTAAGGATTTTGAGGTTCTATCTCACTTTGAGCATGTTGTTAAGGAGGGGGCAGTCCTTAGAGAAGGACATCATGCTTGGTAGGGTGGAGGGACAGTGCAGGAGAGGAAGATCCTGGATGAGATGGATTGACATAGTAACTGGGGCAATGAGTCTAGGTGTATAAGAGACAGTGAGATTGGCTCAGGATAAAGCAGGGTTCAGAGCTCTTGTGCATAGGGTCACTATGAGGTATAGTCAATAAGCCATTGTTAAGTAAATCTAAAATAGTAATATTTTGAAGTCTCTGTAAAATTATTTTTTATCATTTGATTCAATTATTTTGACCATAAAATACCTTTATTTTCATTAAAATGGGAATTAACCCTGAAATAATTTCTGAGCATTTGGTGTGGACACAAATATAAATTTTCTATGCAACCCAATATAAATTTTTTTT
>NW_006399887.1:5476030-5504157 GCF_000299155.1 Elephantulus edwardii
CATGCTGGGCAGAATGGAGGGACAACGCAGGAGGGGAAGACCCTCTATGAGGTGGATTGATTCAGTGACTGGGGTAATCAGGATGGGTGTGTCAGAGGCAATGAGATTGGCACAGGATAAAGCAGGGTTTAGGGCTGTTGTACATAGGGTCGCTATGAGTCGCAAACGACTCGACGGCATATAACAACAACAACAACAATTTTGAACCATGTTGTGTTTCCTTGTTCTGTTCTGACAACTGTCTCTTGGTCCAAATACAGGTTTTGCACAGCATAATCAGGTGTTCTGGGATTCCCATTCTTCTCAAGGTCAGCCACTGTTTGCCGTGATCCACATAGTCAAACGCCTTTGAATAGTCAATGAAACACAAGAAAATCATTCCTCTGGTAATCTTTTCTTTAACCAAGATCCATCTGACATTTGTGATGATATCCCTAGTGCCACAGCCTGTTCTAAACCCAGCTTGTATATCTGGTAGTTCTCTGTCAATGTACTGTTCCAGTCATTTTTGGATGATCCTCTAAGCTGGATTTTGCTTGCATGTAGTATTAGTGCTATAGTTTGATAATCTCCACACTGTGGCATAACCTTTTTTTAGCATGGAAATAAACATGGATCTCTTCGAGTCAGTTGGCCAGGTGGCTGTCCTCTAGATTTCTTGACAAAGCCTGAACATGTCCAGATGGACATGTCCAGAGCTGTTTGTTTAAATATAAATATGTCAGTGGGTATTCCATCAATTAATTGTATTTTGTCAATTTTTTCAGAGCAGCTTAACTTCCTCTTTTCACCATTACCTCTTGGTTTTCTGTTGTTTCATGAAATTTTTTGGTGGCAGCTAATTCCCTGTATTCCTTCCATCTTCTTTAGATGGTTCAAAATAAGGAAGCGAGTGCATCAGTGATGCATCCTTTCTCCATGTTTTTTTTTATATTTTTCAAGTATTTATTTTTTTATTTTAATTGTGATTTTAATGAAAATTTACAGAAAAGTTAGCTTTTTATTCATTCATTGTTGCACATTTTATTCCCTCTCCCTCCTTTGTCCCTCCCCAGCTCACTTTTCTTTTTTTTTTTTAATATTTGTTCATTGTTGCACAATGAACTCCCTCCCACCTCCTCTCATTCCTCTTGGCAATATAGCTCTTATTCTTGGTTATTGTCATACATATAATGGCCTAACCTCTTCCATCTATATGCGGAACAGAACATTTGGGAGGCTGGACTTTATGAGGAAGAATTTAGCATCAGTCTTGGAGGAATACTCATCAACAGCATGTGTTATGCAAATGACACAGCTCTGCTTGCTGAAACTGAGGAGGGTCTGAATCATTTGCTGCAGAGGGTCAGACTGTAGTCTGCAATATGGATTGAAGCTCAATATTAAGTAAATGAGGATTCTCACCCCTGAGCTAATTGGCAGCAATGTGCTAGATGGAGAAGAGAATTAAATTGTTTACAGTTTTACCTTGCTTGATTTCACAATCAGGATTCTTGGCACCAGCAGTCAGAAAATCAAAAGATGAATCATTGGGAAAATCTGCTGTCAGGGACTTTTCTAGAGTGCTAAAGAGCAACAATGTCAGTCTTGAGATTAAGGCGTGTCTGATTTAGGCTATGGTCTTCGCAATTACCTGTTTGCATCAGAGAGCTGGACAATGATCAAAGATGACAGAGAAGAATTGATGCCTTTAAATCGTGTTGCTGGAGAAGAGTACTGAACATACCATAGACTTCCAAGAGAACAAACGAGTCTGTTCTGGAGAGTGCGAAAGCAAGTTGCTTAAAGGCAGAGATTTTGAGGCTCCATCTCACACACTTTGGGCATGATGCCAAGAGGAGAAAAAGGACATTATGCTTGAAAGGGTGGAAGGACATCTCTGGAAAGAAAGACCCCAAAAGAGATAGACTGACACAGTAGCTAGGATAATGAGGGTAGGTATATCAGAGACCATGATTGCCTTAGGATTGAGCAGGGCTCAGAGTTAAAGTGCACAGGGCCGCTATGAGCCATTGTTGACTCTGTCCAGCACCTGGACACTTAGTTCTTTTTTACAAGTCTTGGCTCAGTTTCAGCTGGGTGGATGCAGCCTCGTGAACCTGGAAGAGACAGACACAGGTAGGGAACGCAGGGACGTTTGTGGCTTTCTTTCTGCTTCAAGTGGGTGGCCGTAGAGCAGATTTGCTAGATGAATTGGGGGTCTCTGACCCCGAGTTTGCCAGTGTTTGGGCGTACCGCAATGGTAAAATACTGAAATCTAGGGCCACGCCTAGAGGATATACAAGGGCGGGTGGGTCTCTCTTGGTTCTCAGTGTCAGCTGGGTGGATGATGCAGCCTCGTGATCCTAGAAGAGACAGACGCAGGTGAGGAAAGCAGGGACATTAGTGGCTTTCTTTCTGCTTCAAGTGGGTGGCTGCAGACCGGACTTCTTAGGTGAATTGGGGGTCTCTGGCCCAGAGTTTGCCAGCGTTTGGGCGTGCCTGCGGTCCTCGGGCCTGTTTTAAATTATTGTTGGTCAAACATTCTTCTAGGTTATATAGTCCTGGTGTGTCCACTTGCCGTACAGAGGAAACTTGTGGTTGCTGTGAAGCTGAACACTGTGACATGATGTGTTAAATGTAATAATGGTTGCCCATGGTGGATAGTGTTGGGTGGAGTTCCCCGATTAAAACAAGTTTGGAAGCAGGAGTGGCATCCATTTCCATAAATAGGTTGCCTCTGGAAACCCTATAAACCTGGAGAAAGGATGAAAGGCACACAAGTGTTGAGGACTTATGTTCATAGGGTCACTATGAGTCACCTACGACTCGACGACACTTAACAACAACAAATATATATATATATATTCTTCAGGAATTCAAGAATTTTATAGGGGAATGGGATAACTAGAAAGACAGTATGGTGACTGGTTAATTAAAAATCATCATTCACTGAAGGACTTCTATGTGCCAGGTTATTGTTACTGTTGTGTACCATTGAGTTGGAACTGACCCCTTGCTGACCCTCATGCAGGTTTTCCAAGGGGGTAAATTGCTCAGGAGATTACCCATCTTTCTTGTGTGGAGCAGCTAGTGGATTTGAACCTCATACCTTCACATTGGTGGAGCGCTGGGGACTCAGTGGTAAAAAGTTGCACTGCCAACCTGGAGGAACATGATTAGAATCTGCCAAGTGCTTCATGCGAGAAAGATGGGCTATAACTTCTCTTGTGATTTAAAGTGTCTGAAAAGCTGTTGAAGAGTTAACTATGGGTCATTTTCACCAACAACAAGGTGCTTTACTTAAATATCTACAATTATCACAATAATCTTAAAAATATTTCCTCCTTTGGACTCACATTTTTAGGTTCTGTTGAAACCTGCCCTGCCAGCCATGTGCCATCAACACAAATGTTGCTGTTGGAGCCTAGTGTCGCAGCACAGTGCCACTATATCTCACGGAGACTCCTTCACTATTTTGCTGTCTACTTTACCAAGCATGATGTTCTTCTTTAGAACCTGGCCCCTCCTTATAAGGTGCTCAAAATATATAAGACAAAGTCTCACTATCTTTGTTTCTAAGGAATATTTTTGCTTCACTTTTTCCAAGACAGATTTGGTTTGCAGACCATGATATGTTTAATATTCCTTGTCAACACTACAGTTCAAGGGCATTGATTCTTATTTATCTTCCTATAACATTAATGGAGGAAATGGAACATAGTAGTTAAAATAATTTTTAAATGACATTTCATGGCTAAAGAGGGTTTCATAGCCAAAATGTACTAAATGTACAGAATTTTCAGTTGACTCTGTGGATCACAACACACTGTGGCTGACTTTGAGAAGAATGGGAATCCCAGAACATTTGATTGTGCTTATGTGAAACCTATAATTGAACCAGGAGGTAATAATCAGAACAGAGCAAGGAAACACTGTACAGTTCAAAATTGGGAATGGTGTGCATCAAAGATGTGTCCTATCTCCATATCTTTTCAATCTGTATGTGGAACAGGATCCAGGAGGCTGGACCCTATGAGGAGAGTTATGGCATCAGGATTGAAGGTGGTAGTAGACTCATCAACAATCTGCATTATGCAGATGACACAACTGCTGCTTGCTGAAACTGAGGAGGACCTGAAGAACTTGCTGCAGAGGGTCACTGCAGCCTTTAATATGGATTGAAGCTCAACATCAAGAAAACAAGGATTCTCACCACTGAGCTGATTGGCAGCATCATGATAAATGATGAAGAGATGGAGATTGTTGACAGTTTCAATTTGCTTGGCTCTATAATCAACACTCTTGGTACCAACATCCAGGAAAAGAAAAGATGAATTTTATTAGGAAATTCTGCTATCAAAAACCTCTCCAAAGTACTGAAGAGCAACAATGTCAGTGTAGAAACTCAGGTGCACTTGATACTCTACATGGTTTTTGCAATTACTTGCTGTGCATCAGAGAGCTGTACAATGACTAGGGATGATAGAAGGAGATCTGATGCCTTTGAGCTGTGGTGCTGAAGAAGAGTACTGAATATACCATGGACTACTAGGAGAACAAACAAGTTCATCCTGGAGAGGATGAAGCCAGGCTGTTGCTTGGAGACAAGGATTCTGAAGCTTTGTCTGGCATACTTTAGACATGGTGCAAGGTGGGATCAGTCCTTGGAGAGGCACGTCATGCTTGAGAGGGTGAAGGGACAGCACAGTATAGGAAGACCCTTGATGAGATGGATTGATTCAGTAACTGGGGTAATGGGGATAGGTGTGTCAGAGACAATAAGATTGGCAAAGTATAGAGCAGGGTTTAGGGCTGTTGTACATAGGGTCGTTATGAGTCACAGGTGATTCGACAGCACATAACAACACCTTCAATTTCAATTTGTCCTAGAGTTTAAGATCTCTTATTCACTATTTAGAGAAGCCATGATTGTTTAGTGTATAACTGGTGGCCTAGTGGTAAGAAACTGCACTGCAATTGTGAAGGCACATCTCCTCCTATGCAATTACTGCTTCTGAAAATTCACTGGAGGGTCAGCTATGGTTTGACTCCATCTTGATGGCGCTCAACAACAACAATATAAAGTTCAGAGGTTTGAATCTACTAGCTTCTCCACAAGAGAAAGATGCCCATTCTCCTCTCATAAACATCTTCGGAAACACAATGGATAGTCACTATAAGTTAGAATCGACTTAATAGTAGGGTGTGGCTTGGTTTAGTTTGGTTTGCTACCCAATTCAGTGCTCAAGCTATTAAGCAATACAACCACCAATATTTCAAAACTATTGATTTTCTTGGAGTTCCTGGATGGAATGGGCGAGTTTGCCAGTTGAATTGTACAGATGCAAATGAATATAAGGGAGCTCTGCTGGCCCAGTGGCAAGAAGCTGAGCTGCAACCCCAGAAGACACCTCCCCTGAATACACCAGCTGCCTTGCAGGAGAAAGAACAGTCTCCTCTTGTCTGAGTAACCACCTCTGAAAACCTGCCAGAGGATCAGTTATGGGTTGGTTCCAACTCGATGGTATACAACAAATGAAGACATTCTTGGGGGAAAGATTCCCATTAGTCTTGACTAATGATTCACAGTGAAATCCAACATCCTTTCCAGCAATTAGAAAGACTAACGAAGGCATTCAGGGCAGAGTCCTACTCAGGCAGGACCTGGAAAACTGCTGGCTCAGGCCACATCTATTCTTGTATGAGTGAACTCTTATCTAGCATGCATACATGAATTTCAAAAATAGCTCTAATGCTTTTTCTAAGAATACAGAGGACCTGCTTCTCTCCTAATACAAATATAGAAAGCCTTTAGTGACTCTCACTATACGAGAAAGAAGTATCTTCTAAGCTTTCTACTAGATTACACTTTATTCTCCTTGTCCTAAGAGATGTATAAGAAATCATCATCATCATCATCATCATCATCACAATATTAAAAATATAAGAATAATAACTAATCAGATAGACCAAAGAAAAATTAGCCAGGGTCTATGTTTTACCCTATCATCCAGCTTAGCAATCAAACTAATTCACTATTAAATGTTCCAAAAGATTTAGCAGCGACAATTCTGCTGACTTAGGAGAGCAGATAAGTGCAGAGAGTGAATGAAGACAAATCATAGCACTAAACGTTATGTTACAGTGATCTTCTCTGCATGACCAAAGACATAATTTGAAGTCGTTTCTACACATCTTTGCTGCCAGGTTGAGCACTGGCAGATGTCTGAGGCAACTATTTTGTAAGTGAATGATATCCCATATTAAGGGTTATCTGCAGGGAGCCAATTCAAATAATTGAGATGGAATATCTTTGGTTAGGAATGAACTTCCAAATACTTCACTAGGAGAACAGAGAAGGAATTCTCAGTAAAACAAAGCAAAACAAATCCTTCTCTTTATGGACTCCCATAAATAAATTGCATTAAGGAACTAGCTGTAGGATACACTAACTCTGGCAATTTATTATGTACAAAATACTGAAATAAAACTAACATTTAAAAATCGCAGGCCATCTGCAAAGATATCACATTTTCAAAGGTTGAATCTTACAATCTCTCATTTTAGCAAGACACAACATGAGTATTCTGAATAGGTCTGACTGAGTAAATGTAGAAAATGTTCTCAAGTTGTCCTTGGCAAAATGACACTACCAGCTAACATGGTCCTTCACAATAAGACGAAGTGGAAGTAAATAAAATGGGAAGCTGGAGCATAAAATCCAAATCAAATCACATAGTTTCACTTAGTATGAATATAAATTTAGATCACATTTTTAAGAGTTAGGAAATTATTTCCCTATTTTAAATAATCAGAGAAATTTCTGATTGTTATGATTCCATTTTGTGGAATCTTGTAACAGAATTTATTTCTTTGATTAAAAAATCTTTACATCAGTAAAAATCTTTTCCAGTCTATTTCATTTTTTTTAATTGTAGCTTTGATAAATGTCAATAGTTATAGAGGGGCTTCAGGCCTTTTGTTCACAGGGTCACTATGAGTCATCCTCAATCAACAACAATATGTACATATGTTATAGATTAAGTGGGAATCCTAAAACCTACACCTGTAGATGGGTGGTGCAATATAGGACAAGGTTTTGATCTATTGTTTTTATTGTTTCTATGAGTCGTAGCTGACTCAAAACCACTAAATACCAATATATCTGTGGATATAATCCCCTTTGGGAAACGGATTTTCTTTGTTATTTTAATAAGATCTTATCAGTGTAGGGTGTGCCCTAAATCTCCTCACTTATGAGTTTTAAGAAACAAAAGATGCAGAGACAAGCAGACACAAACCAGGGGAGTGGGGTGCAATGGGAACTAAAGCAACTGGGGCTACAGAGCTGAAAAATACATAACTCTCCCTAAAAAGGACAGGAAGTGTATTCCCTTAGAATTAATATCCTGAGTTTAGACTAATAGGCTTCTGAAAAGCATTTTTATGAGAAAATAGATTTCTGTCCTTTAAAGCCACTCCCTTGTGATATTTCTGTTACAGCTGCACTAGGTAACTAAGGACTGAAGAAGGAAGAGGAGAAAAATCAGTCAAGGAATAGAAAGTTTTATAAGAGCTAACATGACCATCAGAAGACATGGAGAAAGTTTTAAGCAGATATGACATCATGAGCTTGTAAACTGAGCTCAGAGCTTGAAAGGCGACCATATTTGATTTAATGCTGGTTTTGCCTTATACTTCCTTAAGGATTTTTGAACAAATTATCCTGTATTTCCATCATGCACTGCATCTTGCACATCATATAGATGGTCTAAATTTCAATAATGAAGATTGTAATGACTTTCTAGTTAGTGTAATGGTGGACTGATAAATGTCTCCCAGGGTTTACACTGAAGCACCTGTGACTCTGATAAAGCAGATAAGAACACTGGCAATGCCACCATAAACTACAACAAAGAAGAAAAGCCATGTGCCAAAACTCTGGGCAGAAAGTGAACTATCTGTCTCCATGATGAAGATTAATGAAAAAGCACAGGTTGGACAATATATCTAATATTGCATTCCCAGAATCACACACAGTCAGGTAGAGAATAAAAAAAACAAACAACAACAACAACAACAAAATCAACCCGTAAGTGAGACAGAGCTGAACATATTGATTCACTGACTCTTATAATATCTAGTCTATAGAAACTCTTAAGACTAGAGAAGTAGGTTATATTTCTCTAAAGTGTAGGAGCTACCTTTGAAGTGAATTAAAACTAGAATCCCAAACCTTGAGCCAATTTGTTATTCTTAACCTCTGCAGAGAAAACTCTGAGAATGGCACGTTCATGAAGTAGAGAGTATCAGGAGATGTGCAGGTATTTCTGCTTCAGGCCATGGTCTTTCCAATCACTTGTGATGCATCTGAAAGCTGGACAATGACAGAGTATGACAGAAGAAGCATTTATATCTTTGAGCTGTGGTTTTGGAGAAGACTGCTGAATAACTCAGGGACTGCCAAAGAATAAAAAGATATATCTTGGAGAAAATGTAGCCACAGTTCTCCTTGGAGGCAAAGATGACAAAGCTCCATCTCACATACTTTGGACATATTGTGATGAGAGATGGTTCCTTGGAGAAGGACATCATCTTTGGGAAAAATGGAGTGTCAGCAAAAGAGAGGAAGACTCTCTACAACATGGATAGACATAGAGACTGCAGCCATGGATAAAAGTGTGTCAGAGATGAGGAGGATGACACAGGATAGGACACAGTTTAGATCTACCTTGATGACAGCTAACAACAACAACAACAATCCTGGAATAGTTAGCTGCCCAGGAAACCACTACATAGAAATGTGAAGACATACAGACAGATGATTAGGAATAACATATGCTTCTGTTGAGATGGATCTGATTATATCATAAGTAAAGAAAAACTGCAAACTATGTATGCATTTCCAGCTCATTTAGAGATGGTTGGTAGAGAAGACCAACAATCAAAACTGAAGAAAAAGAGCTCTATCAAGCATCACAAATTGTCTTAAGATTGTGGACGAAGACTTCATCTTCTACCTAGACCATAAAAGTCATGGAATCAGATAAAGGGAGATCTAATACACAGGAGGTTGAAGGGACGGCGCAGGAGAAGAAGGCCCTCTATGAGGTGGATTGATTCAGTGACTGGGATAATTGGGATGGGAGTGTCAGAGACAGTGCGACTGGCACAGGACAGAGCGGAGTTTAGGGCTGTTGTACATAGGGTCGCTATGAGTCGCAGGCGACTCGACGGCACATAACAACAATACACAGGATGCACCCTGTTATTTGAAAGTAGAATTGGGAGATTACATCAAGAAAGGAAAGAAAAAATACTATAGCCTGGGAAATTTGGATTTATTTACTCATGAACAAACCTTGATATGATTTATTATTGTGAAACCTAGCACAGTTAGTGTGATGATATTAATTAAAGATTTGGGCATTAGAGACTGAAAAAAATATATTATTTCCTGATTTTTCTTTCATTGTCCATGTAGATAATTTTAAAATTTCAAGCCCTTAAAGTTGGTTTACAGACATCTGATTTTTAAAATATATCTTGGCTAATTATATTGACTTATTTATTCCTTCTCTGAATTTGTGTTGGTTATATTATCATGTACATTTGACATGTGATCTGAAGAAGTAGTCTTTGAAGATATTCCAAGTTTGGTTCTAGATTATGATGAAAAAGTGGGTACCATAATAAAAAAAAAAGACAATGCCTGAGTTTTTCAGTTTTCCAGTGCACATGATAGTTACATTTACTCTATACAGCAGTCTATTAAGAAGGTAATAGCACTATGGAAATGTTTAAAACATTGTGTGCATTACCAAACTGTGACATAGAGACATGAAAAGAGCACATTCTATTGGAAAAATATCTTCAATAGACATTGGAAATACAAGATTGTCACAAAACTTCAAGGTGCAAAAAGTTCAGTATCTGCATGTAGTATCATGGTTTATTATTCAAAATGGCTTTCCTAGCCAATGACATTAACTTTTACATGTGACTGGTTAAGAACATGAAATAGGATGTGTATCAATTACTCATAGAGGGAGTAGTTGATTTTGTCATCCTAGCAGGATTAAATTGAGCAGGATTAGCATCAGAGAGGAAAATCTCACGACTCACAAGGAAGGAGAAGCAGAGAATGCAATTTGTATCCTTAGGGAACAGAGATTCTTCCACTATTCAGAATGGGAGCAGCAGCAGAGCCTCAGTGAAGAACTAGAGATCAGTAAGAGACAGGAATAGTTTGGGATTGTTGCTCCATAGAGCCAGAGCCAGGGACCTTCCTCAGTGCTTTTTGGAAGATTGAGGGGAGATTTCATAATTTATAAGATTAAGAGAACTTTGTAACATTGACCTAAGTCATAAAGCTGAAGGTCTAGGGGCCTGCAAGCACAATTGAGAAGTGTCCTGCCTGAGGAATGGTATCCTGTTGCCAACCTGAACAGTAACCTGCTGAAAACAGAATTTTAACCTGTTATCTTCCTTAGAAAACCTCAGTTGTGAGATCTGTGTGGTCATTGCAACAGGTTTCTAACCCAGTGGTAGAATAGTAAAAACCTTAGGAGAGATGATTGGTTTTAAAATTAATATAAGTTTATATGCAGGAGCATGGGCCATGTAGGACCTCATAGCAATTAGTTTTGCAGATGTTGTTACGGGTACAGTTCTCCTTCACAGAGTTAATAAAAGTCATAAGTAATCATCCCAATGCCACTCCCACTCATTTTACACTACAAAATGCAATAAAGCAAAGCACAATAAAATGAAGTGTGCCTATATTATCTTGTCCTATTTGAAATGATATTTTTCTTTCCTAATTGCGACACTCGGCATCTTGAGAGCGGGATTCACACTTGTGTACTCTCTCCAATTAAGCCTGCAACTTTATCTATGAAGGCCTATGAATAGTTGTGAAGTGCTGTCAAGTTGCCTCCAGTTGTTAGCAGTTCTATGCACAACAGAATGAGACAGTGCCCAAACCTGTATAATCTTAAAAATCACTGCTGTGCATACGCTTTTTGTTGCAGTCATTGTGTCAATCCATATTGCCTTCCAACCTAAGAATCTCTTCTTCCAGCATTCTATAGATATTCTCCTGATTATAGCCTCTTAAAACTGGCAGGACATCAGCTATTAGTAGGTTCCAAAGTGACAATACTTAAATCTATTACTAGGATTTTTAAGGGTCTATTATTTCTTTTATTATCCCAAAGAAGGGTGATCCAACAGAGTGTGGAAATTATAGAACAATCTTGTTAATTTCACATGCAAGCAAGATTCTACTGAAGATTATCCAAAAACAACTAGAACAACACATCAGCAGAGAACTGCCAGAAGAAGTCCAGGCTGGGTTTAGAAGGGCTCGTGGTATTAGGGATATTGTAGCTGAGGTTAGATGGATCTTAGCTGAAAGCAGAGAATACCAGAAGAATGTCTGTCTGTGTTTCATTGATTATGCAAAGGCATTTGACTGTGTGGACCATAACAAACTGTGGCTGACTTTGAGAAGAATGGGAATCCCAGAACACTTGATCATGCTAATGTGAAACCTATACTTGGACCAAGACGCAGTTGTCAGAACAGAGCAAGGAAACACTGCATGGTTCAAAATTAGGAAGGGCGTACACCAGGGATGTGTCCTGTCTCCATACCTTTTCAACCTGTATGCAGAACAGATTATCCGGGGGCTGGGCTCTATAAGGAGGAATGTGGGGTCAAGATTGGTGGAAGATCTATCAACCATCTGTGATATGCAGATGACACAACCCTGCTTGCTGAAACTGAGGAGGACCTAAAGCACTTGCTGCAGAGGGTCAAGGACTGTAGCTTCCAATATGGATCGAGCCTCAATATCAAGAAAATAAAGGTTCTCACCACTGGGCCAATTGGCAGCATTAGGATGGATGGTGAAGAGATTGAGACTGTCCACAGCTTTAGTTTGCTTGGCTCCAGAGTCAACACTCTTGGCACCAATAGCCAGGAAATTAAAAGGCATATTGCGATGGGAAAGTCTGCTTTTAAGGGACCTCTCTAAAGTACTGAAGATCAATGGTGTCTCTCTGGAGACTAAGGTGCGTCTGATCCAGGCCATGGTCTTTACAATCACTTGTTATGCATCAGAGAGTTGGACAATGACTAAGGATGATAGAAAGAGAATTGATGCCTTTGAGCTGTGGTGCTGGAGAAGAGTACTGAGGGTACCACGGACTCTTAGGAAAACAAACAGATTCATCCTGGAAAGGGTCAAAACGGGTGACTCCTTGGAGGAAAGGATTCTGAGGCTCTATCTAACATATGTTGGACATGTTGTAAGAAGGGACAGGTCCTTGGAGAAGGACATCATGCTTGGTAGGGTGGAGGGACAGTGCAGGAGAGGAAGGCCCTCTATGAGGTGGATTGATTCAGTGACTGGGGCAATTGGGATGGGTGTATCGGAGATGGTGCGATTGGCACAGGACAGAGCAGAGTTTAGGGCTGTTGTACATAGGGTCGCGATGAGTCGCAAGCGACTTGATGGCACATAACAACAACAACATTATTTCAGAAGTATAGAGTTAACATTGCTTCCTAGTCTTCCTTAGTCTGGAAGCTCTGCTGAATATTATTCACTCCGTAGTTGGATGACCTAAGTGACCCTGGTAGTATCTGAAATGTTCATAGCATAGCTTCTCACATCACAATAAAACAAAAGCCACCACAGTAGAGCAAACTGACAAATGCTCAATTTAGAATAAGACATGAAAATCCTTGTATAGTAACTTAATTGTGTTCCTCCAAAATGTTTTCATTCCTAACCTCTAGACCTGTGGTTATAAGTCTATTTGTGAATAGATTGTATTAGGTTAACAAGGCAGGCTTGATGCAGGTTGCATCTTGAGTCAAACTCTTTTGATATATAAACAGGTGAGAAGAGCAGAGGTAAAATCGGGCCAAGCCACAAGAAGCTCACCCAGGAGACAAGAAGCTTCCTTCAGAGTTGACAGAAAAAAAGCCTCCCAGAGAGCTGGCACCCAGAAGTTGAGCTTATAGCTCTGCACAGGAGATTTAGTGGCTTAATAGTAAGGAGTTGTACTGCTAATCCAAAGGCATGTGGTTCAAAGCCACCAGCTGATCCACAGGACAAAGATGGGCAAGCCCCTCCTATGTGCTTCACTGTGTCTGAAAACTCCCTGGAGGGTCAGCGTGAGTCAGCTCTAATCTGATGGTACATAACAACAAGCTCTTCCTTAGGAGTTCTATTGAGACTGTAGCATGTTTTGTTGCACGTCAAAAGGGCCAATGTCCCGATAGTTGCAATCCACCATTGGCTACATGAGCTAGAGAAGATCAGTCACCTCCTGTTAAGTGGGAAACGCAATGGAGGGTCACTAAGAATTGACCCAATGACAGTGAGTTTGAGGTTATTTATTTTTATTTTCTTTTTCATTTTGTGTGTGTGTTTGTGCATACCTTCTATACTCTGAGAAAATAAGTCTCTGTTTTTCTTTGGAAAAGGCTCTCTCTGGAAAAGTCCTCCATTTGTGGTATTTCTATTACAGCAACACTCTAAATAACTAAGTATGAAAACAAAAATGGGTAAAAGAAAGGAAAGAAATAACAAATAAAGTTAACTTTGAAGAGACAGAGTTCTTGGGTTAGAGAACAGAACTTTCAGCTGTTCTGAGACTCATAATCTCAGAAAGAAACCATACCATTAGCTACCTAAGTAAAAATAATTATAACTGAGATCTCAAGTGTCAATTTATTTCCTATTCATCGGGACCTTGCAGGACACAGTAGAATTGCCTCACAGAATTTCCAAGGCTCTAAATCTATGGGAAACAGAAGTGGCATCCACTTCCTAAACAACATGCCTCTGTAAACTCGATGAACTTTGAAAAATACCAATAGTTATAGAAAGGCTTCGGGTCCTTTGTTCTTAGGGTCACTACGAGTCATGCTTGACTTGACAACAACAGAACAACAAATCTATATGAAAGAAGATATCTATATCTTTCTCCTATGGGACAGCTAGTAGGTTTGAACCACTCACATTTTGATTACCAGTCAGGTTTTTAATCACAGTGCTCCTTAAATCACAGGCATTAAGAGAAATGCAAATCAAAACCACAATGAGGTACTATCTCACCCTAGTAACAGTGGCAAATTTTAACAGGGCAACAAGTAATAAATGTTGGAAAGGATGTGGCAAGAAAGAAACTCTTATACATTGTTAGTGTGATTGTAAAATGGCACAAGCATTCTGGAATGCAGTTTGGTGCTTTCACAAAAAGCTGAACATAGAAATTCCATATGACCCAGCTGTTCTACTACTTGGAACACATCCTCAGAAAACAAGAACAGGGACACAAATGGAGATTTGCACACCAATGTTCATAGCAGTATTATTCACCATTGCAAGAACATGGAAACAGCCCAAATGTTCAACCACAAACAAATGGATTGAGAAATTATGGTACATTCAAACAAAAGAATACTATGCAGCAAGCAGGAGCAATGATTTTGTAAATTATTACCTAACGTGGGAGGGACTGGAGACCATTATGCTGGGTGAACTAACACAGTCCCACAAGGATAAATATTGTATAAAACCATTTTTGTATAATGAATATAAGGATTGAAGAGGTATGGGAGGGGTTGGATGTGCAGGGGGAGGGGAATTAATCATGGTGTTGTACAATTTGTTGGGTGGGGGTTGAGGGAAATTGAAAGAATTTATTCTTGAAAACAATGTATTCAACTTTTGTAAATAAACTAGTAGAAAATTTTAAAAAAATGAGTAAAGATTTTGTTATTGTTTCTTTTCTTTCACTGTTACATCTCCAGTGCCTAATACAATGTGGTCTCACATACTCATACTCAACTCATTGCTGTAGAGTTGAAGTCAACTCATTGTTGATCTTCCACTGTGTTTTTGGAGGCAGTTAAGTTACATGATATGGCCTCTTCTATAGATCATGATGGATGGAGAAAAGATTGAAACTGTCAACAACTTCATCTTATTTGGATCCACCATTAACACACTTGGTATCAGCAGTCAGGAAATCAGGAGACACATTTCACTGGGAAAATCTGCAGTTTGGCACCTTTCCTTATTGATGAGTAATGGTGTCAGTTTGAGGACTAAGGTGCATCTGATTCAGACCATAGTCTTTCCAATCACTTGCTATGCATGTCAGAGCTGGTCAATGAATAAGAATGACAGAATAATTGATGAGTTTGAGTTGTGGTGCTGGTGGATAGTGCTGAACATCTCATGGGCTGCCAATAAAACAAACAAATATGTCTTGAAAAGGGTGCAGCCAGAGTGCTGTTTGAAGGCAAGGATGATGAGGCTTAGCCTCACATACTTTGGGCATGTTGCTAGGAGGGGTTATTCCTTGGAGAGGGATAAGATGCTCAGAAATACAGAGGATTAGTGAAGGAGAGGAAGATCCCCAACCAGATGGACTGATTTGGTGACTGCCATAATGGGTTCTAATGTGTCAGGAAGTGTGAGGATGGCACAGGATAGGACTAGGTTCAAGTCTATTCATGTTCAGGTCACTATGGATCATACTTGACTTGATGGCACCTAACAACAATAACATACGAACCACTTGAAAGGGGATTACCCGTCCTTCTCTTGCTGAGCTGCTGGTAATTCAGTCAGAGAGATGTCATCTTTGGGCTAGCAGTACAACTCCATACATATTATGCAACCAGAGCTTCCTAAATTCACATATTGCCATTGAGTCAAAACCAACTCATAGCTGACAATTTGGCAGTTTCTAAGCCTATAAATAATATGGGAGGAAATTGCTCATATTTCTCTCTTGGAGCCACTATTGTCACTGTTGTTGTTATGTGCCATAGAGTCTACTACAACTCATAGTGACCCTATGTAAAACAGCCCTAAACCCTCTCTATCCTGTACCATTCTTACTGTCTCTGACACACCTATCCCCATTACCCCAGTCACTGAATCAATCCATCTCATTGAGGCTCTTCCTCTCCTGTGCTGTCCCTCTATCTTCCCAAGCATGACGTCCCTCTTCATGGACTGGTCCTCCTTGCAATATGTCCAAAATAGGTCAGACGAAGCTTGCAAGTAGCATCCTGGGTTCACTCTCTCTAGGACAAACCTGTTTGTTCTCTTAACAGTCCATGGTATAGTCAGTACTCTTCTCTAGCACCATAGCTCAAAGGCATCAATTTTCCTTCTATCATCTCTAGTCATTGTCCAGCTTTCTGATGCATAACAAGTATTTGCAAAGACCGTGGCCTGTATCAGGCACAGCTTAGTCTCCAGACTGACACAGTTTCTCTTCAGTACTTTGGAAAGGTCTCTGACAGCAGAATTTCCCAATGTAATTCCTCTTTTAATTTCCTGGCTGCTGGTACCAAGAGTGTTGATTGTAGAGCAAAGCAAACTGAAGCTGTAAACAATCTCAATCTCTTCACCATCCATTATGATACTTTCAATTGGCCCAATGGTGAGAATCTTTGCTTTCTTGATGTTGACCTTCAGTCCATATTGAAGGCTACAGTCCTTGACCTTTTGCAGCAAGTGCTCCAGGTCCTCAGCAAGTTTCAGCAAGCAGGGTTGTATCATCTGATAATGCAGATTGTTGGTGAGAGTTCCTCTAATCCTGATGTCACATTTCTCCCCATAGAGCCCAGCCTCCCAGATAATCTGTTCTGCATATAGATTGAAAAAGTACGGAGATAGGACACATTACTGGAATACACCCTTCCCAATTTTGAACCATGTAGGGTTTCCCTGCTCTATTCTGATGACTGCCTCCTGTTCCAGGTATAGGTCTCACATAAGCATGATCAAGTGTTCTGGGATTCCCATTCTTCTCAGAGTTAGTCACAGTTTGTTGTGATCCACAAAGTCAAATGCCTTTGCATAATCAATGAAACACAGACATTCCTCTGGTACTCTCTACTTCGAGCTAAGACCCATCTAATACTAGTTATAATATCCATAGTACCAGTTCCTCTTCTAAACCCACTTGGAGCCACTGGAGGACTAAAAATGACAGGGAGGCACAATTTTGCATTAGCATGCAGCTCTCTGTGGAATTGGCCACAAATGCAAACATATGACATAGTTGCATTGTCTGTTGTAGAGTCAGAACTGACACATAGCTGACCCTCTGGCGGGTTTTCAGAGGCAGTTAATAGCACAGGAGGACGTGTGCATCCTCATACTGTAGAGCATCTGGTGGCCTCGAACCAGGTGCCTTCGGGATTGTAGTGTAGCTTCTTGCCACTTGGCTGCCAGAGCTCCCTCGACACAGAGTAGGTATGACATGTTTATGGGATGATTCATATAAGGGCTCATGGGCATGTACTTCTTATGTATTGCTCTTTTCTCATTCTCAAACCTATGCAGTTTATTAAAAAGAAAAAACACTGAATCATTAAATGTCTATATAACTTTGGCAATAACAACAATCAAACCTGCCTGACTTCTGCCAAAAGTCATGTAGTCTCTCCTATATAGTAATAAAATAGTAGAATGCTACCTTCCTATTCATTAAGGAAAGCAAGAAAAAGAGATTACTGAACATCCCCAATCAAATTTAAAATTAGGCTCAAGTAAAATGCTCCTTAAGGGTTCTCTAGAGGCCTTGTGATAAAGGAGTTGTGCTGCCAACTCAAAGGAACACAGTTCGAATCCACTAGCAACTCTATGAATGAAAAGGAGGGAATCTCCTCCCCTACAATTTACATTTACAGGGTCTGAAAACCTCCTAGCAATCAACCATAAGTCAGTTCTGACTTGACAGCATTAACACAAAAATTGTCCTTAAAAGTATTAAGTTGCATTGAATTTTAAACATAGGTTTATCTTTGGAAGGCAAATAGTTTCTTAGTCATCAATTTCAAGTTTCTAATTACATGGTCCTCCATATCCTAAAATTACATTTATCATGATTAATCCTCCATCTTTAAAGACTTGTGCTTGATTCTCAGCATATCTGTCATGTTCCTCACAGCTGGTGCATTTTTTAGTGAGAATTCCACTTTGGGTTCTCACATGCTTGCTTCAAAATGCCAGATATTTGTGAGAAGTTGAGAAAATTGTTCTTTAACTGTCAATTGTACCCACCTAACATGTTTTAAAATAAAAGAGCTATGAAATTACATGTGGCAATGAAAACTAATTTTTATCTCAATATCCTTTTAGTTTAACACTGAGAGCTACAATTATTTGAGAAACAAATAAAATTTTAAAATATTACATCCTAGGGAGAAATATGTATAACTATGTCTGATTCATTTTTACTTTTATAAGGGTAAGAGTTCCTTGCCTTATGTAATAATGTATATTATTATAAACCTTTATTTATAATTTTAATATGAATTACTTGCATCCTATTTAAAACTCACGCAGCTTATGAAGAGAAATACAGGTTTAAAAATATGTGCCATATGGTAAGAGATCAGTAAATATTTGTTGAATGAACTGAAACTCATATACTTTCATATTTTGGCAACTGATTCTCTAGGGGAACCAATGTTGCCTCATCTTTGAGATTCTGCTAACAGAACTGATGGTGTTTAATAAACCACTACTCTATCAGTATTGATGCTGTTATGTATCATTTCCTAAACATGACATTCCATTAATATGTTAAAACATTTTAATAGGGAGAAAATTTAATTCAATCTTGTTTACCATGAGTAAAAATGTTTCTTACTTAGAAAACAGATTCTCTTCAATTCCTTTTGGAACAGTGTACCTATACGAGTTATGGCAACTGATTACAATAAACTTGTATAATTAGTACTAAATGCTTTCTGATAAAGCACATGTTAGAGTGTTGTTGTTGGTGGTGGTGTTGTTGAATACCAGTGAATAGTTGGAACTGATCCATACATAACCCTCCAGCGGATTTTCATAAGCAATTAATTGCACAAGAGGAGATTAGTCATTGAAATGCTTTAGACTAAGACATATTTGATATGAAAAGCTATTAAGAATAATATTCACAAAGCTGTAAATTTTTATATATTTTCTATCATGTTATAATTCAATTAACAAAAAAAGAAAAGACAATAATAACACGATGTCAGGAAATCAAAGCTGTCATACTTATTGGAAAAGTAGTTAAAGTTGACAAAGTGTGTTGCAATTTGTATGTATTTAAAAACTCTTTAAGGGAGACACAGAAAAGAAACAGAAGGGAGTGTAAAAAAGGCCAATGGTAGGGATAGGTATTTCAATCTATCAGATTTGAAAACTTTTAATTGCTTTCTGTGGAGCTCTGGTGGCCTAGTGGTGCTGCAATCTCGAAGGCACACAGTTCAAATCCACCTGCTGTTCAGCGGAAGGATGGGCAATCTCCTCCTCTGTGATTACCTGCCTCTGAAAACCCGCTGGAGGTTCAGCTATGGGTCGGTTCTGACTCTACCAGTAAACAACATGCATATGATAATTGGACATTGAATAAAGATTATAGAAGAGGAACTGATGTCTTTGAATTGTGGTATTGGAGAAGATTCCTAAATATCCAGTAGACTACTGAAAGAATAGGTCTCTCGGAGGAAGTGCACACAGGGTGATCCTTAAGAGCTAGGATGGTGAGCCTTATAGACAAGGATTATCTCGCATACCATTAGCATGTTTTCAGAAGAAAAAAAAAGTCCTTGGGAAAAGCTAACATTTGGGGGAAAGGTCAAAGAAAGAGAGGAAGACACAATACAAGAGAAGTTGACACAATGAGTATAGCAGTGGGCTCCAAGATGGTGGAGATAGTGAAGATAGTACAGGGTAGGGTTAGGTCCTAACGTACATAGACCAGCTATCAGGCAGCTCTACAGCATGGAACTACGAGATCTGTTTTAACATAACCTGAGATTCTTAACAATGTCAGAAGTCATTAGCTTAAACCTACTGGCAACTAACTAATTTCATTTTTATACTTTGACCTATTTCCTGATCATAATCCCCTTAATTCAAATCCAAAGCTTCCTACAATTCTGTTGTTCCCAGTCCTCGTGTTTCTGGTTTCCTTCTCCCACAATGCTAACGCTTCCAATTTGTTGTTGCAAGGCTCCAAGTCAGCTCACAATGACCTTAACTCTAGGGACGAGTGCTTCAGGAGCTTTACTACAACTCCATAAAAGTAGGAAAACAAACAAAAAACCTCTCACTGCTGTCAAGTAAGTTCTGACTCATAGCTGCACTCCACATATAACTCCATGGGAGAAGATGGCAAGTCTTAAACTGATACATTTTAAAGAGCACCACTCCTGAATGTAACTAAAAATATCAGCCATTTTTTCTTTAATCAACTGTTGAGGTCACAGGGCAATCATCCACTTAACTAAAATGTTAAGAGAACACAGACACTTTCAAGGATACAGACAGTGGAAGCATTTCCTCATTTATGTCAGATGCCAGATTTCATAAAAGCCAGCTAAATATATTGCTACATCTCAGTTAAAAGTTTAACTTTATTGCTAAATGCCAAGTGTGGGTTAGCACAAGAGTACAAAGCTGAAAATGCAAGGAAAATACCATAAAACTTTATGAATGCATAATGACATATCTTTCTCCCATGGAGCTGCTAATGGTTTTGAACTGCCGACTTTTCAGTTAGCAGCAAAATCCTCACCTCACTATGCCAACAGGGCTCCTTTCTGTTTTTAATTCTTTAAACAAAATAGTAGCACTGAAAATTTCAAATGTTTTCCAGGATGAAAGATCACAGGACCTTTTCTATTTTGTCAATGATATTATGAACAGATACAATCAATCTTAAAAAAAAGTGTTCTTGCTTCTTAAAAAAATGAACAGATAATTACCACTCAACCAGTAATCTTAATCCTAAGCACTTACTCAAAGAAAATAAAATATATGTTCACACAAGGATGTTAACATAAATATTTTTATTACTCCATTTTTTGTTTTACTTATTTTAATTTTTTCTGCTAGTTTATTTACAAAATTTGAATACAAATCCAAACAAATTCTTTCAATTTTCCTCACCCTCCCACCCATCAAATTGTAAAACCCAATGATGAATATCCCCCTCTCCATGCATATCCACATCCCTCTGCTTCCCACCTCTCCCACCCCTCCTGGATCCTTATACTCATTCTACAATAATAGTATACAATATTTATCCTTGTGGGACTGAGTTAGTTCACCCAGCATAATGGTATCCAGCCCCTCCCAAGTTAGGTAGTAATTTGCAAAGTTATTGCTCCTGCGTGCTGCATAGTATTTCACTGTGTAAATTTTTAATTATCAAAAAGTAAATAAAATGTCTCTCAACTAGAAAATAGATAATAAAAATAGGATACATTCATAAAAAGAAATACTACACAACAATTTTTAAAAGAACAAAATAATGACACATAACAACATACATAAATCTTATATGCATTATGATAAACAAGCCTGATTCACCAGACTTCGTATTATGTGATGCAATTTTGGACATGTTGCAAGGAGGAACCAATTCTTAGAGAGGAACACCATGCTTGGGAGGGTAGAGAGACAGTGCAAGAAAGGAAGACCCTTGATGATATGCATTGATTCAGTGACTGGGGTAATCGGGGTAGGTGTGTCAGAGACAATAAGATTGGCACAGGATAGGACAGAGGTTAGGGCTGTTGTATATAGGGTGTCTATGAGTTGCAGGTGACTGGATGGCACATAACAACATGCTATGTGATGTTACTTAAAAAACCATATTGGTAGTTACCAAGGGTTGAGTATTATTGTTATTTTTAGGTGCCCTTGAGTTGAGTATGACTCATAGCGACCCTACAAGGAATAGATGTGAACCCTGTCTTATTTTGTGCCAAACTCACAATTTCTGATACACTTGAGTCCTTCACTGGCTCAGTCCACCTGGTTGAGGATCTTCCTCTCCTTTGCTGTCAATCCACCTTTACAAAAATGATGTCCTTCTCCAAGGAATAGCCTCTCCTAGCAACATGACCAAAGTATGTGAGATGAAGCTTCGTCATCCTTGCCTTCAAGGAGCAGATCAGCTTCACCTTCTCTAAGATATATGTATTTGTTCTTTTGGTGGTGGTTGATGTTAGGTACCATCAAGTACAGTACAACTCATAGGGACCTGATGAACAAAAGATCTGAATGCTGTTCTATTCTGCAATATCCTCACACTTCCTGACACACAAGATCCCACTTCATAGCCTGAGTTATGAGAACACAACATTGCTTATTGAAAATGAGGAGGTATGAAATTCTTACTGGAGAAGACCAAAGACTACAGCATTCAGTACGGATTGTATCTCAATATTAAGGGGAAAGAAAAGGTCCTCACCACAGAGCCAATAGTCAATGTTATGATACATGGAGAAAGGATTGAAGCTGTCAATGATTTCATCATGCTTGGATCAACATTCAACACATTTGGTACCAGCACTCGGGAAATCAAATTATTTATTGCACTGGAAAAGTATGCAGTCAGGGACCTCTCCAAAATACTGAAGAGAAATGATGTCAGTTTGAAGACTAAGGTGTGCCTGATTCAGGTCTTCTTAATCACCTGCTACACATCAGAGAGCTGGACAATGAATAAGGATGATGAAGAATAAGAACTGATGCTTTTGAGTTGTGCTGGAGAAGAGTGCTGACTATCCCATGGACTTCCCAAAAAACAAACATATTTCTAGGAAAAAGGGCAGTCAGAGTGCTCTTTAGAAGCAAAGCTGGCAAATCGTCATCTTCCATACTTTTGATATGTAGCTAGGAAAGGCTATTCATTTGAAAGGGAAATAATACTTGGGAAGATGGAGATTCAGTGAAGGAAAGGAAATCCCAATGATATGAACTGACTCAGTGACTTCAGAGATGAGGTCTAGTGTATTAGAGATGTTGAGGAGGGCTGAGGATAGGACATGGTTCAGGTCAGCTTTTCATAGGGTCATTAATGAATCATACTCAAAACCTGCTGGCATCTACCAACAACAACACACAACAAAATACTAATGGCTACTTTTGAACAGACTTTCTCTCTTATTAGATCTTTGTTGTTAGTGTTGTTGCTGATACGAGTATGACTCATAGCAACTCTATGAACAAAAGATCTGAACTCTGTTCTATCCAGTACCATCCTCACACTTCCTGACACACAAGAGCCCATTGCAGCAGTCACGGCATCAATCTACCTTTTTGAGGGTCTTCCTCTCCTTTGCTGACCCTCCACCCTTCCTAGCATATGTCCTTCTCTAAGGAACAGTCCCTCGTAGCAATCTGCCCAAAGGATGTGAGGCAAAGCCTCATGAGTCTTGCCTCCGAAGATCACTCTGGGTGCAGAATATTAAGTACACTACAGACTGACTTAAGAAAACAAAAGCTGGCTTACTGCTGTTGAGTTCATTCTAACTCATAGCAGCCTCCACTGGGTCTCCAAGACTGTAAGTTGGAACAGGAGGAGACTGCTCGTCTTCTTTTAAGGAGTATTTGAACCACCACAGATTCAGCCTTTGGTTAGCAGTGCAGGGCCCTATGGAACAGATCAGTCTAGAATGTTCCTTGGAAAGGAGATGGTAAGATTTTTACTTACTCTGAATATATTATCAGGCAAGAACAATCACTAGAAAAGGACGTCATATTTGGTAAAGTAGATAGTCCATGAAAAGACAAGAAATTCTCAGTGCAAAATATTGGCACACAATAGTCACAGGGACCTGGTGCGAACCAGTGGTCATGCAGGTGCTATGGGATGGAGGGATGTTCTGTGACACATACTTCACCATCAGCCAGAGCAGACTCAGCAGTAACTATCAATAACAAAATAACAATAACTAATTTTTTCTTGACAAATTGTACTTTTCTTTTATAATGCATTTTTAAATTTAAGAGTAAAAGCCTAAAAGAACAAAGGGCGGGGAGCCCATTGCAGCAGTCACCATGTCAATCCACCTGGTTGAGGGTCTTCCTCTTTCACTGACCCTCCACCCTTCCCAGCATTATGTCCTTCTCCAAGAAATAGGAGCTCCTAGCAACATGCCCAAAGTATCTGAGGTGAAGCTTCATCATTTTTTGCCTGCAAAGAATACTACATCTACACTCTCTCCAAGATGTATCTATCTGTTTGTTCTTTTGCCAGTCCATGGGATGTTCAGTGCTCTTCTCTAACACCACAGCTCAAATGTGCCAGTTCTTTTTCTCTCATCCTTATTCACTGTCCAGTTCTCAGATGCATAGCAAGTAATCGGAAATACTATTGCCTGAATCAGTCCCCAAAATGACATCATCACTCCTCAATAATTTGGAGAGGTCTCTAACTGCAGATTTTCCCAGTGAAATGCAGATTTTCCTAGCTCTTTTGGTAGTCAATGGGATAGTCAGTATTCTCCTTTAACATCAGAACTCAAATGCACCAATTTTTCTTCAGTCCTCCTTATTCATTGTCCAGCTCTCACATGCATAGTCAGAGAATGAAAAGATCACTGTCTGAATCAAGTGCACCTTAGTCCTCAAATTAAAATCATTGTCCCTCAGTAATCCAGAAAGATCTCTGACTGCAGACTTTCCTAGTGCAATATGTCTTCTGAACCCCTAATTGCTGGTGCCAAGTATATTATTTATTGTGGATCCAACTAAGATGAAGTCATTGACACTTTCAATCTTTTCTCTATCATACTGTCGTCTATTGGCCCAGTGGTGAGAATTTTTGTTTTCTTGACATTAAGTTGCAATCCATTACCCTGGTGTCCTAGTGGTAAAAAGTTACACAGCAATCCTATGGGGATGAGGTTCAAATCCATCAGCTACTTTCAGAAGAAGGATGGGCAATCTCTTCCCAAGTGATTCACTGCCTCTGAAAACCAGCTGGATGGTCTATGGGTCAGTTCTGACTTTATGGTACACAACAGCACTTAGGGTTGACAATAGGGGAGAATTTGACTAAGGGACATGAGATTAGGCTTTGACAAATAGAGTTGTTTAATGTTTTGGCTGTGATAATGAAATAACTCTGTGAACCATTCACAAATGTATACTAGAGAGAATTTAGCTATATGTTTTGATTAAAATTCAATAAGTTTATCCCACATATAGTAAAAAAAGAGGGAGAGAGACGGAGAATGAGAATATATTCAGAATAAACATTTATCATTGTCTAGGAGTTCCAGTATCCATCTATCATGATGTTACCTAATGGCCCAGAGGTAAAGATTCTTCTTGATGTTCATATGTAATCCTTATTGCAGGCAGTGTTGTCTTTGATCTTCTGCAGTAAGTGATTCATGCCCTACTCACTTTCATCAAGCAAGGTTGTGTCATCTGCATAATGAAAGCTGTTGATGAGTCTTCCTCCAGTCCTGATATCATATGCTTCTTTATAAAGTTCAGCTACTTGAATGATTTGTTCAGCATACAGATTGAAAAGGCATGCAGAGAAGATACAGCCCTATCACACACCTTTCTTAATGTTAAAATATGCAGTGTTCCCTTATGCTAGACAAACAAAAGCTTCTTGGTCTAGGTGTACATTTTGTATAAGTGCAAAAGTGTTCTAGAATTCACATTCTGCTCAATGTAAGCCATAATGTGTTATGATTCATATAGTCCTTTTGCAAAGTAAACAGAACACAAAAAGACATTCTTCTCACAATCTCTGCTTTCAGCTAAGAGCTATCTAATATATCTTCTAACCCCAGCTTGAACTTCTGGCAGTTCCCTATCAATGTACTGCTGTAGATGTTTGGAAATGATCTTCAGTAATATTTTGTTTGCAAATGAAATTAATTAGATCACTTTTAATTGGAATAAGAATGAATACGGATCTCTTCCAGCCAGTTGGCCACATAGCTGTCTTCCAAATTTCCTGGCACAGCCTAGTGAGCAAGTCTACACCTGCACCTGTGAGAGGAAACCTATCAACTGGTGTCCCATCTATTTCCAGGGTCTTATTTTTTTTCCAATACCTAAAATGCAGCTTGGACTTCATCCTTTATTATCCTTGGTTCTTGATCATATGTTACGTCCTGAAGTATTTCTGTGTTGACAGAAATGCTACAGTATTCTCTCCATCTTCTTTTCATGATTTCTGTATTATTCAATATATTTTCCAAAGTATCTTTTGCAACTCAAAGCTTGAATGTATTTTCTAGTCCTTTCACCACTGTAAAATAGACAATATCATGATATATGGAGAAAAGATTGAAGCTGTCAATTATTTCATCTTGCTTGGATCCACAATCAACACCATCAGTACCAGAAGTTAAGAAATCAAAAGAGGTATTGCACTGGGAAAGTCTGTTGGCAAGAACATCTCCAAAGTACTGAAGAGCAATGATATGAACTTAAAGATTAATTCTGTGCCTGATTCAAGCCAAGGTCTGTTCATCTATCTGCTATACATCTAAGAGCTGTCTAATGATTAAAGTTGATACAGGAAGGATTGATGTCTTTGAATTGTGGTATTGGAGAAGAGTGCTGAGTGTCCAATGTACTACCAGAAGAAATAACAGGTATGTCTTGAAAAAAGTGCAGAGTGCTCCTTACAGACAAGGATGGTGAAGCATTGTCTCACATACTTTGGGCATGTTGTTAAGAGTAGATATTTCTTGGAAAAGGACATCATGCTCAGAAAGGTGGAGGATCAGTAAAGGAAAGATAGATCTCAATGAGATGGACACAATGATGGTTGCAATGGGATCAAGTATGTCAGAGATAAGAATGGAGAAGAACAGGACATGGCCAATATCTGTTGTTCATAGGATCTTTATGAGTGGCAATTGACTTGATGGCACTTAATAAGAACAACAACAACAAGGAGCTCTTGTGGAAGGAGTTGCCCTGAAAATTCAAAGACACTCAGTTAAAATTTACTAGTTCTCCTACCAGCAGGAGAAAGATAGGCAATCTCTTATGAGAGATACAGTCTGTGAAACCTGCTATGAATTGTTTCAGCTCAATGTCACACAACAATAGCAAAAACAAGTGTGTAGCAGGAGAGAATATTTTCCCCTTCCTTATTCAATCTATATTTTGAACAAATATAAGAAGCTAGACTAGCTGAACAAGGACATAGAATCAACTTTGAAGGAAAATTTATTAACAACTTGCACACAATTGATTGCTGAAAATGATGAGATTGTGAAGCATTTACCAAAGAAGGTAAAAGATTTCATCTTAACATAAATAAAACAACAATCCTCACAACTGAACCAGTTATCAAATCATGATAAACAGAGAAAATATTAGAGTTGTTAGGATTTTAATTTTACTTGACTCCACAATCAACATTAATGGAATCAGCTGTCTAAAAATCAATGTATCTCACTGAGTAAATTTGCCATTTATAGACCCATCTAAGATGCTGTAGTCTTCAATATAGATTGAAGCTCAACATCAAGAAGACACAGAATTTCACTATTGGCAACATCATAATAGATGGAGAAGAGACTGAGGTTGTTAGCAATTACAGCTTGCTTGGATCCACAAGCAGCACTCTTAACACCAAGAGTCAACAAATCAAAAGACGAATTGCATTGGAAAAATCTGCTGTCATGGAAAATCATGCTCTCCAAAGTGCTGAAGAGCAATGATGTCAGTCTAGATACAAAGGTGTGCCTAATCCAGGCCATGGTCTTCTCAATTAATTACTTGTTGTGCTTCAGAGAGTTGGACAATGACTAAAGATGACAGAAAAAAGAATAGGTGACTTCGAGTTGTGGTGCTGGAGAAAAGACTTTAACATATCATGGACTGCCAAGAAAACAAATTGGTCTGTCTTGGAGAGGGTGAAACCAAGTCTCTTCTTGGAGGCTAGGATTTTGAAGCTCTGACTCATTTATTTGGGCGGGTGGCCAGGAGAGATCAGTCCTTGGAGAAGGACATCATGCTTGGAAGGGTGGACAGAGGACAGCACAGGAGAGGAAGATCCCAGATGAAATGGATTGATACAGTAACTGAGGCAATGGGGTTTGGTGAGTCAGAATTAAGTGAGATTGACTCAGGACAAGGAAATATTCAGAGGTGCTGTACATAGGGTTGTTATGTATCACAAGTGACTCAACCAATAACATTCTATGACAAGTTTGGATACAGGAGTGACATCCACTTCCTAAACAACATGACTCCGGAAACTCTATGAACTTTGATAAATGCTGATAGTTGTAGAGGAGCTTCAGGACTTTTGTTCATGAGG
>NW_006399887.1:5504747-5506024 GCF_000299155.1 Elephantulus edwardii
ATTAATAAAATATAATTATAGAAAAAAAACACCAATAGCTCTGACTCTTGCTTTATCTTGAGTCAATCTAACTATCTCTGACACACCTTATCTCATTGCCATAGTCACTATGACAATTCAACTCATCCAGGGTCTTCTCTCTTATACTGACCTTTCACCTTTCTAAGAATGATGGAAAAAAACCTAAAAAACAAAACAAAAAGAAACAAACAAACAAAAAAAGAATGATGTTCTCCAAGGACTGGTCCCTCTTGACAACATGCTCAAAATATATGAGACAGAGATTCAAAACTCATGTCTCCAAGGAACAACTTTGTTCACTTCCAGGATAGGCCTGCTTGTTCTCTTGGCAGCTCATGGAATATTCAATACTCTTTTCCAACACCACAACTCAAAGTCATCAATTCTTCTTCTCTCATCTGTAGTCATGGTCCAGCTCTCAGATGCATAGCAAGCAATTGAAAAAACCATCACTTGTATCAATGCACCTTAGTCTTTACACTAACATCATTGTTCTTTAGCACTCTGGAGAGGTCCTTGAGAACAGATCTTGCCAAAACACTCGTCTTTTGATTTCTTGACTGTTTGTGCCAAAGGTGTTTATCGTAGATCTGAGCAAGGTAGGTAACCTGATTCAAATAATAGTATTTTTTCTCTTACTTATTTCTTTTTATTGTTATTTGAGTGAAAGTTTGCAAACTACATTGATTTATTCAACCATTCTATACATTTTATTTTAGAAGATTAAGTATAATTCTCACAATCACTTTTCCCACTTAACTATGGTTTTTGCAATGACCTCACATGTGTGAGCAACTGAAAAATGAATAAGATAGACCAAGGAAAAATTCATAACAACAACAGTACTTCAAAATCTTCCTCTTCCTCAAGCAAGATCGACACCTCACTCCATATATGAAAACCAACTCAAGGTGGATCATGGACTTAGGAAGAAAGCTTGAAAAAACTCTAGTAGTCCTAATTCACAACATTAACAGTCTTCCAAGTATCCTGGAAAATCTACAACCAGGAGAAGATAAAATAGATGAATGGGACCTTCTGAGAATCAAATCCCTATCCAAAAACTTTTCCAACAGGGTAAAAATGGAAGCCACAGACTAGAAAAAATATTTGGTAATGACATGTCTGTTCAGACATTCCTCTAGGTAGTATAGCCCTGGTGTACAAGTTGCCGTCCAGCAGTCACTTGTGGTTGCTGTAAGGCTGAACACTGTGACACAGATGTGTCAAATGTGTTAATGGTTGGCTACCCAATG
>NW_006399887.1:5506844-5520732 GCF_000299155.1 Elephantulus edwardii
TGCCACTGTTGTAGAATGGGACTGACATCAGGGCTGGGGTAAGTGAGAAAAACTGGATAAATCATGTATACTGCATTGAAACGGATGAGGGAGAGAACAGCTTAAAAATTATATATGATAGGGTATTATGGTTATCACAAGAGTTCAGAATTAAGGTTGCATAGTAGAGTGTACTTGGGGCGGGGGGGATTGTATACTAATGAAGGAATTTTTCTTTTACTTTTCAAAGAGAGGAGTGAACTGGAGCCGGGGGAGGCAGAGAGAAAAATGTAACAATGAATGAATGGAAATCCAAAATGTAAATATTCATTAAAATTAATAAACAAAATTTATCACATAAAAAATCATCCTCTTCAATATGCTTTTATATTGCATACTACTTGTTTCTTTGCCTTTTTGTATTCTCAGCAATCCCTTTAACCCTGTGAGGATAGTATCTATCTAGTTCTTGTTCATTCTTAGGTCCTCAGCTCTTAACAGAGTATCTTTGAGAGGTAGGCCCCATGTAGATATTTGTCACTGATACATAGCTTAAAAAAGCATTTTTTAAAAAACCAACCCTCAAATGTATTGCCCTCAAGTCAGAACCGATTCATAGCTGACCCTCCACCGTGTTTCTTAGGCTATATATCATAATCGAGGATGTTACCGATCTTTCAGAGGGAGCAGCTGGTAAATCTGAACCATCAGAGACGTCCAACCTTGAGTGAGCAGTGTAACTCCCTAAGCACTATGTCCCTAGAGCTCCCTGAATAACACATAATAAATGAAAAATGTCATACCTTGATTTAAATCTCAACTTCAATCCAAACCTCCTTTCTTAATTATCTCCCTAAACTGGCAACCCCGTTTTAAATACAGATTAGTAAAACCTGAGGACCTGTGGCGTTCCTTTCGTCCTCTTCCTTCGCAGCCAAGTCCTTAGGACAAATTACCAAGTGTCTGACTTCTAATCATTTCCTTTTTCAATGTCTAAAGTAGCAACAAGGTTCCCTGATAATTAAAATGGCAGAGTGAAGTCTATTTGCAGATCTTACAAAGAGAAACACTCTTTCCTCCCGTCTTGAAATATACTTCTGAGATGAAGGGGCTGCTTTTGTAAAACTATGTTCCTAACTTCAAAGAGAAAAAAAAAGTGGGTGCCCATCTGCCATTTCACTCTGCTTCTGAAACAAGCATTCTGAATTTAAGGACCAAGTTTTCAAAACTAGAATATAAAAACACTCTAAACCTGTACATTTCCCTGTCATTTGATAAGTTATCTTGGCTCTTAAAAATAGAAATATGCTTTCATCTTGCTGTGGTGGTCACGGCCATGGCATCAGTATGCTTCCTCAGACACAAGCACTTAGGGAGAATGAAACATAAACAATAGTTGCTAAGCATCACAGGATGAGGGTCAGCAGTGATGAACTCAGAGAAAAGCAAGCATCTTTTTTCTTTTCTTTAGTTATACTGTTAAAAAAAGAAAATTTAAAACACCCCAGGGAGCTCTGCTGGCCTAGTGGTAAGGAACTGGGCTGTCAATCCAAAGGCACACAGTTCAAATCCTCCAGTTGCCCCATGGGAAACAGAAAGGCAATCTCCTCATGTTCAATCACTGCCTCAGAAAACCTGCTGATGGATCAACTCTGAGTTAGTTCTGACTCAAAAGCACGTCAAAACAACTGTTAAAAAAATGAAATGTTGGCAGAAGTAGGAAATTTGGCCCAACGAGCAGAAGTTAAAATAAAGGTAGTCTACATTTCAATTAAATGGACCAGAAGTCATACAGTGTATGTTGTTGGTATTGATTGCTGTCAAGTTGAGCGTGATTCATAAGGACCTTATGAAAAAAAGGCCTGAAGCCTTTCTGTAACTACTGACATGTATCAAAGTTCATAGAGTTTCCAGAAGCATGTTGTTTAGGAAGTGGATGCCACTGTATACATTCTATCAAAATAGAACAAAGTAATGCTAATTTTGGAATAAGTTTTATTTTTTTGTGGTCCCATTTTTTTCCATTCACAATATCATTAACATAGAACAAAGTAATGCTAATTTTGGGATGTTTTCTTTCTGAGGCTTCATTTTTTTCCTATACAATATCATTAAAAAAGACAAAGCAGAAATTAATGGTATTACTATTCCAACATTCTAAGGCTACTGCTTTACATGTTCTTATATTCCAGCGTCTTATTCATTTATAATGATCTGCTTTCATAAAGGATTCATATTTTCCTACATTTACTCAGCTATTGTTTACAGAGCTTTTACCATATGCATTCAGTGAGTTAGCTACTTGAGAAGAACATCTAGCTTAAAGACACATGAGTGTAGACGTTAAGAGAAAGTTAAGGTGAATACCACAAACCATCACCATTAATCCAATCTTTTCAAAATGGTACAGTTTTCAACACGCCTTGCTGTTGTTTTAATGTGCCATTGAGTTACCCCTGACTCATAGTGACAGCTCTGAACCCTGCCCTGTCCTGAGCCAGTCTCACTGACTCCAACATCCTTACTCCCATTACCCCAGTTACTGTGCTAATCCATCTCATTAATGGTCTTCCTCTCTGCACTTTCCCTCCACTCTTCCAAGCAGGATGTCCTTCTCTGAGGACCAGTACCTCATGGCCACGTGCCCAAAGTATGTGAGAGAGAGCTTCAAAATCCTTGCCTCCAAGGAAAAATTTTATTTCACTCTCTCCAAAACAAACCTATTTGTTTTCTTGGCAGTCCCTGTTATGTTCAAGACTCTTCTCCAGCACCACAACTTAAAGACATCAATTCTTTTCCTGTCATTCTTAGTCATTGTCCAGCTCTCTGATGCATGACAAGTAACTGTGAAGACCACGGCCTAGATTAGGCACACCTTAGTCTCTAGACTGACATTATTACTCTTTAGCACTTTGGAAAGCTTCCCGACAGATTTTCCCAATGCAATTTGTCTTTTTATTTCCTCATTGCTGGTGCCAAGCAAGCTGAAACTGTTAACAACCTCAGTCTCTTCTCCATCTATCATGGTAGTGCCAGTTGGCCCAGTGGTGAGAATCTTCGTCTTCTTGATGTTGTTCAACATGCCTAAGAGGTTCAGATCCACCAGCTGCTCTGAGAGAGTAAAAATGGGCAATCTCCTCCTGTGAGATTAACTGCCTCTGAAAACACTATTACTCTTTAGCACTTTGGAAAGCTCCCCGACAGATTTTCCCAATGCAATTTGTCTTTTATGGGTTGGTTCCAAAGGCACACAACAAAAACACCTAATTTAATCCAGAGATGAAGCCTATATCCATCTTCTCTCACATATACCTGGTGTTACAGGTGTTGTTGTTGATTGCCATCAAGTTGAGCCCGACTCACAGTGACCCTATGAACAAAAGACCTGAAGCCTTTCTATACCAATGGCATTTCTCGAAGTTCATAGAGTTTCCAGAGATACACTGTCCTATACTCATATCTTTCATATGTTATATTCTTATCCACTTTCTGGGATTCATGCAAGCTGACTTCTAGAAATACCCGTTCATCCCTTCTATTAAAGCCTAGTTATTGTCAACTCTTATTTGATTTTATTTTTGTACTGATACTTGGATTAAATTGATAGAATTGGCCTTTGATTATTGAGTATTTCCACAGAGATTAATTAGTACTTGGGTTAGGGTAAATTTTTTTTTTTACCTAATTCTCCCCTTACCGCCTTTTCCTGCTTCTTCAGAACATATGTTGGCAAAGAACAGTGGAGAGACGACTTAAATACTGCTTAAATTTACAAATTATTTCTTATGTTACAAAAGCAGAAAAAGAAATAACTGATTCTAAATGAGCAATCAGAAAAGATTTCCAAACTATCAACATTTAAAAATACACCCCTAATAGGAACAATTGGGAACAGGAAGTGGCATCCACGTCCTAAACAACACACCTCCAGAAACTCTATGAACTTTGATAAATGTTGATAGTTGTTGAGGGGTTTCAGGCCTTTTGTTCATGGGGTCCTATGAGTCATGCTCTACTAGAAAGTAATCAACAACAACAACAAAAGAAACAATAAAATGGAATGAATAAATATAAGAACAACATAAAAAAATATGTCCCAGATAGGAACAATAAAAACATTTCATGCTTAATTATAATATTATTCAAAAGACCCAGGAAAAATACACAACATTGGTTCTTTCCTCAGCAAAGTCCAACCAGTTTTTCTGTATTTACTTTTTCCTGCTTAGACTCTGTATTCTAAAGAGCCACCAACCCTTCTTAAATACGATCAGTTTTGAAAACTTCATTAGTGGTTTTAAGCTCTCAGAGCACATTTTTTTTGAGGTGTGACCAGCTAACTTTATTCCATAAGCAATGGAGACTTCATGCAGGTTTTTAAAAGAACATCTTTTTTGCTCTTAGAACTTTTAAAACATATGCATTATAGAAAATGGAAAAGCAGAGAACACAAAAGCCACCCATAATCATCTTGATTAGTTTATGTCCTTTAACATTTTATGTACATCAGATAACATTTTATAAATTACTAGAATAGTTTTCTTGGCTCCACAACCAACACTCTTGGTACCAGCAGCCAGGAAATCAAAAGACGGATTGCCTTGAGAAAGTCTGCTGTCAGAGACCTTTCTAGAGTACTAAAGAGTAATGACATAAGTCTGGAGACTAAGGCATACCTGATCCAGGCAATAGTCTTTGCAATCACTTGCTATGCATCAGAAAGCTGGACAACGACTGTTGTTGTTGTTGTTATGTGCCATTGAGTCGCCTGTGACTCATAGCGACCCTATGTACAACAGCCCTAAACTCCGCTCTGTCCTGTGCCAATCACACTGTCTCTGACACTCCCATCCCAATTATCCCAGTCACTGAATCAATCCACCTCATAGAGGGCCTTCCTCTCCTGCACTGTCCCTCCACCTTACCAAGCATGATGTCCCTCTCTAAGGACCGGTCTCTCCTCACAACATGTCCAAAGTATGATAGACGGAACCTCAGAATCCTTGCCTCCAAGGAGCCACCCGGTTTAACCCTTTCCAGGACAAATCTGTTTGTTTTCCTAGCAGTCCATGGTATTCTCAATACTCTTCTCCAGCACCACAGCTCAAAGGCATCAATTCTCCTTTTATCCTCCTTGGTCATTGTCCAACTCTCTGATGCATAACAGGTGATTGTGAAGACCATGGCCTTTATCAGACAACAACTAGGGATGATAAAAAGAGAATTGATGCCTTTGAACTGTGGTGTTGGATAAGAGTATTGAATATACCATGGACTGTCAGGAGAACAAACAAGTTCATACTGGAGTGGATGAAAACAGGCTGCTCTTTGGAGGCAAGGATTCTGAGGCTTTATTTGACATACTTTGGGCTTGCTGCAAGAAGGGACCAGTCCTTGGAGAGAGACATTATGACTGGAAGGGTGGAAGGACAGAGCAAGAGAGGAAGACCCTCGATGAGATGGATTGATTCAATGACTGAGAAAATGAGGGTAGGTGTGTCAGAGACAATAAGGTTGGCATAGGATAGAGCAAGTTTCAGGACCATTGTATATAAGGTCACTATGAGTCGCAAGAGACTTGACGGCACATAACAACTACACTACAACAACAGTATAAGATAGCTCGAATAGCCTCATAGTTAAAGAGTTGCACTCCCAACCCAAAGGCAAGTGGTTCAAATCTACCAGTTGTTCTATGGGAGAAAGATAGGCAATTCCCTCCTTTTGCTCTTTACAGCCTCTGAAAACCCACTGGAGGGTCCACTATGAGTTGGTTCTGACCTGATCGGTATAATGTGTTGGTGGTGGTGTTGTTAATATACAATAAGGGATCTCTGGTAGTAAAATCCTTGGGGAGCTATACTGCCAACCAAAGGCCTCGCTTGTCTGGTGACTCAAATTTGCCAGCAGCTCTTCAGAGAAAGATGAGCAATCCCCTCAGAAAGCCGCTGGACAGTCACCTACGAGTTGGCTCTGACTCGATGGGAACGAGTCATCATAAACATGCATAATAAACACGATCCTCTGTGTGCTATTATCCTTCAAATGTTTTTAAACATTTTGTATAAAATACTTCTAGCTCTTTGATTTTTATTGCACTTTAGTCTGAAATAGGTCCCCATTCTCTGAAAATAGAAAACAAAAGAGCATTCTCTTTAAATATTCTCAAATCTTTGCAACTCTGGGCATATTATCTTCGATATTAAAAAAACCCAACTTAAGTAAATACATATAATCTCTTTGGTTTATTATATTTCTCTTTTGAATGTCTTGGAACATACTTTTGAGAGTAAAATAAGAGTATAAATATTTGTAAGCCAAATTATGTAGATGAATTTACAACTAAGTGCCTTTTCTGTAATCACTAAATCAGGCATTTAACTAAGAAGCTTGTTTACAGGAAAACGTTTGGTTGGCTTTTTTAAGTGAATTTAATGCTCATTAAAGCAAAGCATTGACAACACCCGCTATCTCAGTCTTCCACATGCTTGCGAAAGATGTGTCATTGTACAGTGTCTCCCCCTAACTCTCATGCTCTGAAATCATCCGGAAGCCCTAGAGGGTTTTCTCTGTAGGTGTGATAAGTAAAATATTTAAAACAACCACAGATCTGAAATATTGCTTGCTTCTCTAACCCTCAGAAGACAACCATGGTCCTGCGGGCAGCATACAAACAGCAATACATGTCACAAATACCTTTAAGCACATGTGCAGCTTTGCTAATTGCATTGAGCAGGACAACGGCAGTTTTGATAGTCTCTGTGTTCTTTTATCAGCAGGTGCACATCTTTGTCTAGTTCAAGGAGCTAGTGGGAGAGAGAATAACAATACCTCACAGATTTATGTCAGTCAATGCTCAAAAAGAAGCAATAAGAAGTCCCATAAAATTCACATTCTATCAGTAGATAAATAGAAACAATCCCCTAGAGCAGCAATTCTAATCTTTTTTTCCCTTCAGGACAGCTGAGGAATGTGACAAAACTCTTATGCCCTATTACGTATGTTGTTGTTGTTGTTTTTAAGTGCCAGCAAGTTGTAGGCGACTCATAGCGACCCTATGAACAAAAGTCCTCAACACTTGCGTGACTTTCCTCCTTTCCCCAGGTTCATATGGTTTCTGGAGGTAAGATATTACAGAAGCGGATGCCACTCCGACTTCCAAGCTCCACCAAACACTGTCCACCATGGGTAACCATCATCGCTTTTGACACATCAGTGTCACAGCGTTCAGCTTCACAACAACCACAAGTTACCTCTGTATGGCAAGTGGACACACCAGGGCTATATGACTTAGAAGAATGATCAAAAACAATTAAAAACAGGCCCTAGGGCCTGTGACCTTTGGGCCCTCCTGTATTTTACCTTTCCGGCATGACCAAATGCTGGCGAACTCTGAGCCAGAGACCCTCAATTCATCTAGCAAGTCCACTTTGAAGAGACCCACTTGGGGCAAAAAGAAAGCCACAAGCGCCCCAGTGTTCCATATGGTAACCCTCTGAAATCAAGATGCTTATGTGCTCCTAACATTTGCTAGTCACTAGTGGTGATGGGGGTAAGGCATTTGGCTGTTAACCAAAAGGGCAGCGGTTCAAATTTGTCAACTTCTTTGCAGGAGAAAAATAATCCAGTCTGTTTCCACAAAGATTTACAGCCTTGAAAACCGTATGTGACAGTTCTACTCTGTCGATCAGAATCACTCTGCACACAATGCTAATGGATTTGTTTTGAGTTTGATTTGCAATCTATGTAAATATTTGGTGGAACTGTTAAACTCCAGAAAAAGATTATTTACTACCCTGTTATCTATATTGTCAACTCTGGAGGAGAAAGTATTCTATACTGCTTTAGAAGTTAGAAATAGGATTAAAATGGATTGGGGGTGGATGGGAATTGGAGGGTTGGAGGTTTTCTTTCTAACTATATGAACTGATAAGCAATAGTGGGTTTTGCTGTCAAGTTGGGTACAATTTATACCAATCATATGAACCCTGACACATTCTGTGCCATACTCATCGTCTCTAATGCCCCCCAGCCATGGCTCTCATAACTATGTCAATCCATCTCATTGAGTGTCTTCCTTTCTTTCACTGACCCTTTACATTCTAGTCATGGTATCCCTTCCCAAAGAACTGCCCCTCCTAACAACATGCCCATAGTATATGATATGAAGCTTCTCCATCTTTTCCTCAATGAAGCACTCTGGATGCACTTTCTCTAAGACATGTCTGTTTGTCCTTTTTAGCAGTGCATGGGATATTCAGAACTCTTCTCTCCAACACCGCAGCTCAAAAGCAGACCTATATTATAATAAAATGGATTTCTTTTTAACAGCACTTGTCTTTCTTTCAATGAAACTTACAAGTGGCTACTAGATATCTAACTGAGGGAATTAAAAAAAAATAGCATGCTTCAGTAAGAAAATACTGAATTAACATGACAAAAATTGGGCATAATACAGTATACCAACCCAATGTGAAATCTCTTGACATTATTACTGAATTGAAGACATTTATTTCAAATGACTCTTGCAAATTTTACATATACCTTTATAAATGTAAGTGATTAATATAAACAGTGAATAGTAATGCAGCAGCAGGACTGGAGGGAAACTCACCAACATCCTCTGATAATATAGATGATACGGCCTTGCTAGCTGGAAACTAAGATTCGAAGCACTTACTGATGAAGAGTAAACACAATAGCCTATATTGTTGCTGCTGTTGATTGCCTTCGAGTTGAGCATGACTCGTAGCAACCCTATATGAACAAAAAGCCTGAAGCCTTTCTATAACTATTGACATTTATCAAAGTTCATAGAGTTTCTGGAGACATGTTGTTTAGGAGGTGGATGACACTCCTGCTTCCAAAATACTATAGCATAAATAAAATGAAAAAAAATACAGCTGAACTAATAAATAACATCTTGATAACTGAAGAAAAAGTTAAATTATCAATAATTTTTATTGGATCTGCAATCAAAACCCATAGAAGCAGCAGGCAATGAATCAAAAGACATGTTGCATTGCACAAATTTGCTGCCAAGAACCTCTTTAAAATATAAAAGATCATACATATAATATCTCATCATATATTCATTTTAGATCTTTCATTCATCTGTTCCAATACAATCATCATTATCTATCCACTTTTATCCTGTTCTCCCCCAAATCCCCCATGTCAGACTTCCTTTATAACAGTGGTGCTATGCAGCATTTGTCTTTTTGTTACTGAGATATTTCACTCAGTATCATGTACTCCAGGGTCCTGCATGTTGCGTAATGTTTTACAAATTCATTGTTTTTCAGTGTTGTGTAGTATTCCATTGTATTGACTATACTATCCTTTTACTAACCATTCATTTTGTTTATGGGCACTTGGGTTCCTTCCATCTCTTTGCTGTTGGAAATAATGCAGCCATAAACATGGGTGTGCGTATATCTGTTTGGATGGCGGTTCTGGTTTCTTTAGGGTATATCCCCAGTAGTGGAATTGCTGGGCCAAATGGTATTTCTATTTCCAACTTTCTGAGAAAGCACCAGATCGCCTTCCATAGTAGTTGTACCATTTTACACTCCAACAAGCAGTGAATAATGGTTCCAATACCTCCACAACCTCACCAGAATTTATTGTTTGCTGTTCTGTTGAACTTTGCTATTGTTACTGAGGTAAGATGATATCTCATAGTTATTTAATTTGCATTTCTCTGATAGCTAGGGATTTTCAACATTTAAGAGATATATTATTGCAAAGAGGACTGGCTGGGGGAAGGTAAATATTGTGCAACAATGAATGAATATTTTTTTAAAACTGGGGAGAGAATAAGGATGGCAGAGGGGTAAACTCTGCAACAATGAATGAATTAAAATCTAACTTCTCTGTAAACATTTGTTAAAATCACAAATAAGAAAAAATTTTATTTAAAAAATATATACAAGATCAAAGCTGCGCGATCCAAGCCATGGTGTTTTCAATTGTTTCATAAATATTCATGTGAAAGTTGGTCAATGGATAAATACTGACAAAGAATTGATGTCTTTGAATTAGGGTTCTGGCACAAGAGTGGACTACCATGGACTGCAAAACAATAAGCAAATACATCTTGAAAGAATGCAACCAGAGTGCTTCTGAGAAGCTTGTTAAAATCTTCATCTCACATACTTTGGGCATGTTCTCAGAAAAATTTGGACACATTCTCAGAGAAAGATATCATATTTGGAAATGTATAGAAGCAACAAAAAGAAGACCTTAAACAGTAAGATGAATTAACTAAATGAATGTAACACTCAGCTAAACACAACAGTTTTGAGGCTTGTACAGGACTGGGCAATGTACAAAGGGTTGCTGTTAGTTGAAACCAACTCCATGGCACCTAAATAACAATGTACATTTCAAGCATTCCTGGTCTGAAGACTTGCTTACCAAAACGTGACAGTTTGAATCTATCATCGCTCTGAGTGAGAAAAACACGGTAGTCTGGGTCTATAAAAATGTTCCATTTTGAAAATCCTGTGGGAAGTTCTACTGTGTCCTATAGGGTTCTTATCAGTCAAAATCAACTTTGTGGAAATAAATTATCTTCTCAATGCTTATTTCAGAGTCTAGTCTCAGTTAACACTGAGAAATAAAAGACATCTACAGCCTTATAATATAGTCTCAATAACATACCTACAGTATTAAGATTTTATTTGAAAATAACAAAAAATATTATTTACTAAAAACGATAATTAGAGAAAGAACCCCTTTTAAATGACAATTAGCAGAATGGCTCTGAGTTATTCTTTTGTGTGAATTACACCATTCACTCTTAAAGTTTTATAATAAAATGCCAACACAGTAATGAGCTCTTTAAAGTAGGTACAGTAAATCAATAAACTACCAAAGTAAATGATACCTATATTGATTTGGTGTGAAGCAAGAGGACCTAACTCCAGGGAAGACTTGATAAATTCTAATGAAGTTGAAATTAAAGTAAAGAAAGAAGGAAGAAAGGATTTCAACTGAATATCACATTTTTCTGTGTGTAACAAGATACGTTCCAGGGGACCATGCTAAGTGTTAGTGATTGAGACAAAAATAAAATATAGCCCCTAGGGCCAGTGTACTCCACTTTAAGGAGTGGCTAGGAGAAGACAGAAAACTATACAGTAAGTACATCCCAATTTAAAAAGTCCTAATGTATACGATGAAGAGTATGGTAAGGAAAAAAATTCACAGTCACAGATGTTTCTACATTTCATTGATGCTTACTTAGGGTTTTGAAAAATGAACTGAAGGGCTACGAGATCTTGGATTAGAGAAAGATAAATTATGAATCAAAGCAGTCCAGTACAAAGTATAAAATTGCTAGACTGTGTTTTGTAAAATCATTCACCACTGGACCTTGTCTATCATTTCAAGTCACTGTTGAATCCTTCCCATTTCCTTCACTTCCTCCCTCCACCCACCAAACTGTGAAATCCTGTGGTTTTCCCCTACCCATCCTCACCCCTCTGTTCCCACCACTTTCCCCATTGGGTCCCCACACATGTCCTATTAGTCCTTCTGTTTTTACAATAATGGTCTTATGCAGTATTTGTCCTTATGAGACTGAGTTAGTTCATGAATCATTTTGTTTTCCAGTCTCTCCCAAATTATGTAGTATTTTTTGAAATTGTTGCTCCTGAGTGCTGCATAGTATTCCAGTATGTGGAAGTATCACAATTTCTCAGTTCATTCAGTGGTAGTTGGACATTTGGGCTATTTCCATGATTTTGCAATTGAGGTACAGATCTCCATTTGTGTTTCAGTCCTAATTTCTTTATTTTATTTTATTTTAAAAATATATAAAAGGTCAAAACTGCCTGATCCAAGCCATGGTCTTTTTAATTGGTGTATTCTTAGTAGTCAAATAACAGGGTCATATGGAGTTTCTATGTTCAACTTTTCGAAGAAATGCCAACTGTCTTCCAGAGTGGTTGTACCATTTTACAATCCCACCAACAGTGTATGAAAGTTGTGACCTCTCTACATCCTCTCCAACATTTATTGTTTGCTGCCCTACTAAATTTTTCCACTGCTACTGGGGTGAGAGGGTATCTCACTGTGGTTCTGATTTGCATTTGTCTTATGGCCAGTGATTTTGATAATTTCTTCTTGTGTCTTTTGGCCATCTGAACATTATCATCTGTGAAAAGTCTGTGTCTTTTGCCCATTTTGTAATTGAGTTATGAATCTTTTTCTTTTGGAGACCCAGCAGTATTTTGTAAACTTTTGTTATGAGACCCTTGCCTGAGATAGTATTGCCAAATGTTTATTCCTAGTTGGTAGGTTTTTCTTTTTACATTGTTGAAAAAAAAAATTTGATGAGCACAGAGATTTAATCTTAGAAGTTCCCATTCATCAATTTTATCCTCCTCAGACTGCATTTCTGGCTATATTTGGTAGTTTCTTTATACCATAGACTAAGCCATCTAAGCTGGATCCCAGTTTGTCTTTTCTGAACTTTATGGTTTGGGGCTTCACTCCCAGGTCCCTGATCCATCTTGAGTTGATTTTTGTGTAGGATATGAGATATGGATCCTGCAGGTAGCAGTCCATTTTTGCCTGCACCATTTGTTGAACAGGTTGTCATTTCCCCATTTGATAGGTTTTATTTCCTTGCTGACTAGCAGTGGACCATAGTAGATGGATCCATTTCTGGGTTCTTGATTCTGTTCCATTGGCCCATAGGCCTGTCATTGTACTTGTACCATGTTGTTTTGGTTGTTACCACAGTGTAGTAGGTTTGAGGTCAGGGCATGCTATGCCTCCGATTTCATTTTTTTCCCCCAGAAGTGCTTTGCTTATTTGGGGCCTCTGTCCTCTCCAAATAAGCTTGACAATTTTCCTTTCAATGTTATTGAAAAATGAATTTGGTATCTGTGTTGGGATCGCATTGAACATATAGATTGCTTTTGGTAGGATTGTCATTTTCACAATATTGAGTCTTCCTATCCATGAACAGGGAACATTTTTCCATTCATTTAGGCGTTTTATTGTGTTTTACCATGGTCTTTTTAAAATGTTGTCTGTGCATCTGAAATTTATACCATGAATATGGAAGATCAATGAAGAATCAATTGTGTTGTTGGTTAAAGTCACAAACTGCCAAAAGAATAAACAAATTGTCTACAAGAATGTAACCTTAGAGGCAAGGATGATGAGACTTTATCTAACATACTTTGGCTATATTTGCAGGAGAGGCCAGACTTTGGCAAAAGACATCATGTGGGGAAAGAAGTAGTAGTAGTTGTTGTTAGGTGCTCTCAAGTACAGCTCATAGTGACCCTATAAGCAATAGATCTGTATTCTGTCTTATCTTGTGCCATCCTCATCATATCTGACACAATATATGAGTCTATTGCTGCAGTCACTGTGTCAATTAATCTTGTTGTGACTTCCTCTCTTTCAATAATATCTACCTTTCAAAGAATGATATTCCAACCCAAGGAATAACCTCTCCTAGAAACATGTCTAAAGTATGTGAAATGAAACTTTGGAAAATCCTTGTGCCCACCCTGCCCCAAGGCACTCCCTGGTTTTACTCTCTCTAAGATGTATTTATTCTTTGGCAGTCAGTCTATGGGATGTTCAGTACTTGTCTCCACTACAACTCAAAGGTATTAATTTGTCTCTCTTGCCATCCTTACTTATTGTACAGCTCTCACATGCATTGCAGGTAATAGCAAAGACAATGGCTTGGATCAGGGTCACCTTAGTCTTTAGATTGACATCATTCCTTGGATAGTCTCTGAAAATAGACTTTATCAATGCTATACATCTTGAGATTTCTTGACTGCTGGTACCAAGGGTGTTGAATGTGTATCAAAGATTATAGTCTTCAGTATGGATTTACATCTCAACATAAAAAAAAGTCCTCACTACTGGAGCA
>NW_006399887.1:5524700-5526053 GCF_000299155.1 Elephantulus edwardii
GTCTGACATACTTTGGACATGTTATAAGGAGGGACAGGTCCTTGGAGAGGGACATCATGCTTGGGAGGGTAGAGGGACATCACAGGAGGGAAGACCCTCTATGAGGTGATTGAATCAGTGACTGGGGTAATCGGGATGGATGTGTCAGAGGCAATGTGATTGGCAAAGCATAGAGGAGGGTTTAGGGCTGTTGTACATAGGGTCGCTATGAGTTGCAAAGAACTCAACGGCACTAACAACAACAATCATCCAAATAAGCTTTGTTCATCATTCCATGAATTCTTTTCCTCCCTAGTTACGTAGGGAGAGGGGAGAGACCTAGTAGTATAATTCATAGATTGCTCTGCTAACTCAAAGTAGATGCCGGTCTAGTGGCCCAAATCTACCAATGACTCTCTGGAAAAAAGAAGGGCAATCTCCTCTGATCGCAGTTTACAGCCTTCAAAACAAATCTACCAAAAAGGTTAGCTATGTTTTGGTTCCAGCTCCACAGCAATGGCTCTGAGTTTGTGTTTAGTTAGGTATGAGTTTCCATTCTAATCTCTGGGAAGCCAAAATAGAAAGATAAATATAATTTTTCAAAAAATTCAAAATCAATTAAGAGTTCACGTTTGGTATTCTTAAATAGTGGTCATGCAATTTGGATTCATGGAGACTCTGCACAACAGAAGAAAACACCGCCTCTCCTCAGCCATGCTCACAACCATTGCTGTCTTTGAGTTTTTTATTGCAGCTACAGTGTGAATGCATCTTGTCAGAGACAGTCTATTTTTCCCCACTAACTCTCCATTTTTAAAAACCAGATATTATTCTTCAGAGACCGGTCATTCCTGATAACATACCTGGAGTATAAAGTCTCTGTTCTCATAATTAATGGTCATTATAGTTGTAGATATTTGTTATTTTGGCAATCTTTGGTATATTCACTATTTTTCATCAATATCATAACTTGACTGCATCAAATCTTCTTAGGTCTCTCCTATTCTTTGTTCAACTTTTGTATGCCTGTGAAGCACCTGAAAATGTTATGGCTGTGGCCAGGGACACCTTGCTCTTCAAGGTGGCACCTTCGTTTTTGAACACTTTAGAGAAGTCTTTCCAAATGCAGAACATTGAGAAAATGCAGTACTTCTTGAGTACTGACTGTGTATTAAAGTTAAGTGAAATCTTTCACAAGTTTCAATCTTTTATTCATTTATCATGATGTTTATTGCATCAGTTATTAGGATTTTTTAATCTTATTGTTTCATTTTTTATATTGATTAGGATGATAGAAAGATACTTGATGCCTTTGAGCTGTGATGTTGGAGAAGAGTATTGACTATACCATGGACTGCTAGAAGAACAAACAGG
>NW_006399887.1:5527343-5530230 GCF_000299155.1 Elephantulus edwardii
TTATCAAACAATTATCATTGATATCACATGCAAGTAAAATCCTGCTTAAGATCATTCTAAATGGCTGCAATAGTACATAGATAGGGAACTGCCAGAAGCTCTTCTAAATCCTACATGGATTTAGAAGAATCACTGCTGATGTCAGAAGGATCCTGGATGAGAGTAAAGAATACCAGAATAACGTCTATTTGTGCTTTATTGACTATGTAAAGGTATTTGTGTGGATCCTAACAAGTTGTGGCTGACATTGAGAAGAATGGGAATCCCAGAGCACTTGATTGTGCTCATGAGGAATCTATACCTGGACCAGGAGGCTACTGTGCAAACAGGCAGGGAAGCACTGCATGGTTTGGAACTGGGAAAGGAGTGTGCCATGACTGTATTCTCTCTCCATCCCTATTCCATCTGTATGCTGAGCAAATACTTTGAGAAGCTGGACACTATGAGAAGAAACATGACATCAGGATTGGAGGAAATCTCATCAATAACCTGCACTATGCAGATGGCATAACCTTGCTTGCTGAAATTGAGGAAGTCTTGAAGCATCTGTTGCAGAAGATCAAGGAATGCAGCCTTCAATATGGAATGCATCTCAATGTCAGGAAAACAATGGTTCTTATCACCGGACCAATAGGTAGTGCAGTGACGGATGGAGAGGAGATTGAAACTGTCAACAGTCTCATCTTGGTTGGATCCACAATTAATACGCTTAGTACAAGCAGTCAGAAAATAAGGAGACACATTGCACTGGGAAAATCTGCAGTTAGGGGCCTTTCCAAATTATTGAGGAGTGATGTCAGTTTGAAGACTAAGGTGCATCTGATTCAGGCCATAGTCTTTCTGATTACTTGCTATGCATCTGAGAGCTGAACAATGAATAAGGATGACAGAGAAAGAACTGATGCCTTTGAACTGTGGTGTTGGTGAAGAGCACTGACCATCCGATGGGCAGCCAAGAGAACAAACAGGTATGTCTTGGAGCAGGTGCAGCTGGAGTGCTCTTTGGAGGCAAGAATAATGATGCTTTGCCTCACACACTTTGGACATGTTGCTAGGAGATGCTATCCTTGGAGAAGGACATGATCTTGGGAAGGGTGGAGGGTTGGCGAAGGAGGGAACACCCTCAACCAGGTGGATTGACATGATGATTGCTGCAATGGGCTCTTGTGTACCAGGAAATGTGAGGATGGTGAAGGACAGGACTGGTTTCAGGTCTTTTGTCCATAGGGTCACTATGAATCGTACTCGACTCAATGGTACCTAATAACAACAACACCTTCCAAATGTGAGGAATATTTAAGGTACATTTTTTTCATTTTTTTTACATAAATTAACCCATGCATTACAGGCTAGAGATACTTCAAATGAGGGAGGTTCTACTGATCTTTAAGTTCCTTCAGTTTTCTGATGACTGACTTCACTGTGACAGCTAAGGTGGTGTTGTAGGTCCAGGTGCCACCAGCTACTGTCTTCATGCAAAACCCACAGTGCCAGATGCCCACAGCTTATCTCTTCATTTTGGTTTTGGTTTTGCCGCATAAGGAGCAAGTGTACTTGGCATGCAGGCTGATTTAAATTTTCTTTACCATCTTCCTGAGTGAGGCACCATAACAGGTCCCGTATTTACCAGTGATGCCGAATTTCTTGGTGCGTTTAGCCATTTCGCTGCAAACCAGCACCAAACCCAGAGAGGAAGAGACTAAGGTACTTTCTGAAGAAGCTCAAAGTCTACAGCCTTCAACGGTAGTTTTTGAGATGGACTACACTTCAACATGAAAAATAATCCCACTCAAATTCTCACAGATTGACTAATAGGTAACTTCATGATAGATGGAGAAAAGACTGAATTTGTTAACAACTTTATTTTACTTAGATCCACAATCAACACACATAGTAGCAGCAGTCAAGACATCAAAAAACGTGCTAATCTGGGGAAAACTGCAGTCAAAGATCTCTTTAAAGTACTAAAGAACAGATATGTCTGTTTAAAAACTAAGGTAGACCTGAACCAAGCCACAGGATGCTTAATTTCTTCCTGTGAAAAAAGCTGGATGATGAATAAGAAAAATCAAAGGATCATCAATGCCTTTGAATCGTGGAGTTGGAGAAGAGGACTGACTATCTCATGGACTTCCAAAAGAATAAGCAAGTTTGTCTTGGAGAAAATTCAACCAGGCTGTCCCTTAGAGGCAAAGACAGAGAAACTTCATCTCAGGTGCTTTGGGCATGTGATCAGAAGTAACCAGTCCTTAGAGAAAAACATCATGCTGGACTCAGCAGAAGGTCAGTAAGACCTTCAAGGAGATGGGCTGGCACAATGTCTACGGCTATCAGCTTGACCATAATGGAAATTGTAAGTATGGTGCAGCTTAGGGCACTATTTCAATCTGTTGTGCATAGAGTTGTAAATTGTTGTTGATTCAATGGTACCTGTTAACTACAAAAACATTCATAGGTGTTGACTGCGGAGCCAAGTTTGTTAAAAATCCTTGACAACTTCCATTTTTCTCCTTTATATTGCTGCTGTTTTATGGTCGAGTTTCAAGGATTTTTTGTTTCCTGTATATTGAAGAGTAATACATAATGAAGTCTTTAAACTTTATCAGGAAGTGCATTTGTGTATAGCAGATTGTAAATGATTCTTCCTCAAATTCTATGCTGTATGCTTCTGCATTTAGTCTATATTATTCCATTATTGATAGTGTTATGTTTCTTGATATGCTTTGAAAGATTCATTTTGGTAGTAATATGATGCCCTTTTTCTTCAATTCATAATTCCTAGCATAGTAGACTATGAGGCTATTTGATTCAAAACGTGTCCTTTTTAAAATATTTTAATTAATTTATTTTTAATTTCAATGTACATCTACAGAGATTTTGGAATTCC
>NW_006399887.1:5531218-5544144 GCF_000299155.1 Elephantulus edwardii
AAAAAAAAACCAACCGACTTTTAAATACAAATACCCTCCACGAGGTCTTACTGACTTTAAACAAGAGATTTAAATAAAAAAACAACCAATATAATAAAAAAACAAAAACAAACAAAGTAAAACAACACAACTTCTCTGTCATCAAACCAGAACAGACTTCAATCGAACCTTCAATGGGTTTTCAAAGGTCATAAATCATACAGGGGGAGATAGATGATCTATCTTTCTCCCTCAGAGCAGCTAGTGAATTCAAATAGCCTTTGGGTTGGCAGCAGGGCTGCATCTTCTTCCTATCCATGGAAAGTTTTATACTGATGCACAGTTTTATATTTATGTATATAAAATAAAGAAACCACTGGGGATATACTGAGGTATAGTAGGCCACCATAGCTTTATGAAGGCAAAGAAAGACTATATGGCACATGGAGGCACTCTTCTAGCTCCTTGATTCCATAACAAAAGTCATTTAAATAGAATGAAAGCAGGTCCCATAAAGCAAAATGAAATATTTATCATTTTTTTTCAATTTCAGCATTTTATATTTGGAAAAGCTTTACATTTCTCCTCTAACATATGGTTAGTCTATCAAATGTTCTTTCCCTAAGATAAAGTTTAAGTTAATATAAAATAAAGATCCTCATTTGAATTCCAGGCAATGTCTACCCCTGGCTTATGGAATCGGATGCATGTGATTGATCTTTGGAAGAAAAGTCCTCATTAAGCTATCAAAGATAATAGTTGCTTCCAGTGAAGAATAAGCACAATTTGCAAAGAATACATTAAGAAGCACATTTGTGATATTTCAAGATAGACTAACTCAGCAGTGACAACTAATGAAAGTGACTGAAGAATGTGAAGATTAAAAGATCAGTATGAATCAAGAATCAATTTCTGAATTTCATGAGTCATAAGTTCTCGGTGTTTCCCCCGGGCCTCGCCAGCCTGGAGGTACAAATGGTGCAGCACACTGAGGAGTCGTCCTGTCCCTACTGTTCTTGCTCCCCATCTGCGTGTGCAGGGCACCAGCGACTTACAAAGTTCTCACACGTGAACACAAACCATGCTCCTCAGCTGTAGCCATTGTTTGAAAATGACAGTGAGCTGTTTTGTTTTGTTTTTTACCTTTTTTATGTATCTTCACTTTTTTGTCATGTCAGTCATTCATGTCAGACTTCCTTCATGTCAGTCACCTATGGCTGCCCTCCCAGAGCTCTGTGGTTCTTACCAAGTGCTACCACCTCACAAGATGCTTGGTCTGTCATTGACACTGGTACCTGCTTAGTACCACGATAACTTTGGGGGCTTTCAAGCTGTCAAAACTTTTTATGCATGCTATCAAAATGAGGAATTGCATTCTCCTCTCTTATGTAAGCCCCCTAAACCTCTGTCAGTTTATCATACTGTGGTGACTTGAGTGCTTCTATGATGCTGCAAGCAGTGCCACCAGGATTTCAAGATGACTAAGGGCAACAGGTTTCAAAGCAGCTTTCAGACCAAAACAGACAATAGAAAAAGGTTTGGTTTTCTAGTTCTAAAAATGAGCATATTAAAACTTTATGGATAGGTTGGAGGGCACTACACAATAAAGGAGCTCTGGTGGCCTAGTAAGAAGCTGTACTGCAATCCCAAAGGCACATGGTTTGAATCCACCAGTTGCTCTGCTGTAAAAGAATGGGCAGTCTCCTTACATGTGGTTTACTGCCTTTGAAAACCACTAGAGGTCCAACTATGAGTCAGTTCTAACTCAATGGCACACAACAACAACACACAATAACTGAGACAACAGCCTCAATCATACTAAAGGGGCAAGAATGAGAATTTCACAGTGACTAACAGCAACAGCTTATTTTAAAAATGTATTAAAAACAAAAACTATTTCTACTTAATCAATTATGATTCAAACAACTTTACAGAACACTGTGGAATTCTAAGAATGGCCATTTTCATAGAACTACCACATCTTTCTCTCAAGTAGTGTGTGGTAGATTTGAACCACTGAACCTTCAGTTACCTAGTTGAGGAACTGACCCACCAGGGCTCCTAAAATCTCTTCAAAACTCTGTTAACTGGACTCCAGTGCATTTGTTATCTATTTAAGCAGAAGAAATTTTTATGTGTATATGTAACTGTTCTAATCCTTACCAACAACTCTTAAATACCAAGGTATGTCAGCATTTTTTCTTTTTTCTTTCTTCTGCCAGGCTCCTCTGCTTTACTCTCATTATATCTTGAGACAACTTCTCAAACTCTCATTCATGTAGTCTCCTAGAAGGTGTAATTCACTATATCGGCAGAAAGAATACAAAAGTTTCTACCCTAAAAAGAGATATAGCTTAAGTCAGTAATTGAGCTCTTCCATTACATATTTGCAAGATAATTGAACAGAAAATCTCAATAGTTGGGTTAAGAAAAATTTTTTTTCTGCATTTCTACTATAAATGGCATTTGTTTGCTTCCAGGAAACAAAGAAGACTTGAAAACCTTACTTCTGAAGCTCAGGCTATAGTGTTCAGGAAGGCTTACATTGCAGTGTAAAGAAAACAAAAATTCTCACAAAAATGACCAAGAAACAGTAGCCGCATGATAAAGATTGAAGACGTCAATTATTTCCTTCACTTGGATCCACAATCAATGCCCATGTCAGTAATAATGAAATGAAATGATGAATTGCACTGGGCAAATCTGCCATCAAAGATTCTCTTTAAAGTACTAAAGAGCAAGGATGTCATATAAGAACTAGGGTGCACTTCACCCAAACCATGATGTTTTTAGTTACTCTATATACACGTGAAAATTGGTCAGTGAATATGAAAAACTGAAGAACAGATGACTTTGAATTGTGATGGACTCCCCAAAAGAACAATCAAATCTGTCTTGGAAAGACATAACCAGAGCGCTTGTTAGAAGCAAGACTTTGTCTCACATACTTTGTCATGTCATCAATAGGGTCTGGTCACTGGATATGATTGAAAAAAAATACAGAAGTCCACGAATTAGAGAAAGACCTTCAGAGAAATGAATGGACACAATGAGTTTAAGCACAGCAGAGATTATGAAAATGACATAAGACGAGTTAGGGTTTCATTATGTTTTACATGGTATCAACTTCCTAAACATGCCTCTGGAAACTGTATGAACTTTGATAAATGTCGAGAGTTATAGAGGGGCTTCAGGCCTTTTGTTGATAGGGTCGCTATGAGTCATGCTCAACTCAAAGGCAGTCAACAAAAACAGTATTGCTATGAGTCAGAACCAATTTCACAGCATCTAACAACAACAAAATTATATTTAAAACTATAGCTTAATTTTCCCCCCTAGTATTATTTTCCCCAGCACAGCCCAAGACACTTCTCTAGTTGAGGTAAGATTAGAGCAGGAATTGCACTTGTTTGATGATGTCTGCCCATCTGTCCCCTTCTTTTGCATCTCCCTACCCACACTCACTCACTGTCCATTTATAACACCAGGGGACCAATGGGAGGGTAAGTCAAAACCATGTTTCAATAGTTTTCTGCTAAGAGAACAAAGGTAGTAAATGTACAAGGCTGCTGGTTTTTTATTGCAATATGTCTATGAAAAGATAAAATTTATATTAAAATGAGTTTATTGCCATGAAGCAATTTCAGAACCTAAAATACTCTTTTTTTTTAAATACTCTTTAGGATTATTTACTCTTGTATTTTAAGAGAGATTTTTCTCATGATCATTAGTGAATATTTGTGATATTATAAGTTGCTTGTCTATAATTAATTAAACTAATATGAATAAGAAGGAGAGAAAAAGAATCACTTCTGAATTGTAGTATTAGAGAAACAAGTACTGAATATTCCACTGGCTGTCAAAAAAGCAATCAAGTCCGTCTTGCAAGAAGAAGTGAAACCAGGGTATTCCTTAAAGGTAAAAATAGTGAAAATTCACCTGGCATACCTTGGGCATGTTATCAGGTGGGACTAGTCCATAGAAAAAGACATAATTCTGGGAATTGTGAAAGGTCAGAGGATGTGAGAAAGAGCTTTGACAAGATGGATTGACACAGTGACTGTAACAAAGACAATCGGTTCTTCATAGAGTAATTATGAGTCATAGCTGACTCAGTGGCATGTTAGAATAACAAGAGGCAGTACACAGGATGGGAACTGATGACCCATCTTTCTTCTATGGTTCAGCTGGTGGATTTGAACCACATGCCTTTGAGTTGACAATGTAATTCTTTACCACAAAACCCTAACAACAATAATAACAATATACATATTAAACCATATAAATTAATTTAGTCTCCATTTTCCTCTTTACCTGCTTGATAGGGAAGTCATTTTTGTGCCATAAATTTCCGTTTAGTTGCTGTTATTAGATGCTATCAAGCAGAGTAGGACTCATAGTGACCTTATGAACAACAGACTTGAACCTGGACCTAGACTCGGCCATCCTCATCATCTCCGACACACGAGCACATTGCTGCAGTCACTGTGTCTACCCATCTTGTTGACGGTATTCTTTTTTCTACCCCTTCACTTTTCCAATCAAGACGTCCTTCTCCAAGATAAAGCCTTTCACAATCGATGTGATACAAAGCTTTGTCATCTTTGTCTTCAAGAAGCACACTGGCTACACTCTCTCTAAGACATATTTGTTCTTTTGTCAGCCCCTGGTATATTCAGTACTCCTTTCTAACACCACAGCTCAAAGGCATTAACTTCTCTGTAGTCCAGCTCTCAGATGCACAGCAGCAAGTGATGGGAAAGACCATGGCCTGAATCAGCACTTTAGTATTCAAACTGACTCCCCTGATACCCAGTAATTTGGAGAGTTTCCTGACTGCAGACTTGGCCAATGCAATATGGCTCCTGATATCCTTACTGTTGGTATTCAGGATATTGATTATGGATGCAGGGAAGAGTCATTGGCAATTTCAATCTTTTATCCATCTACTGTGATGCTGCTTATTGGCTCAGTGGTGAAATTTTTTACTTTCTTGATGTTGGTATGAAATTATATTGAAAGCTGCAGTTCTTGATCTTCTAAAATTCCCCTGATATTTCATTTATGTGCTGTTTTGGACTATGATAGGTTTATAAGACATATGTAAGTTTGTTTTTTTATTCCTTTCTGTTTTCAGGAGGAGGGCAGTGGGAGGAAAGATGGATATACAAAGAATTCTTTTGCAATTTCCTTTAATCTGGCAAATGGACACAATCCAGGAGTCAAAGCTAAACAAGTTTATGGGTTTTAATTTTTTGTGAATACAGTTTATAGAATTGCTCAGGATTTTTAAAATAATGATGACTATAATGGGCAAAGCACAAAACATATTAAAAAAGTTACCTACTTTCCCCCCTTTCTGAAAGATATTCTAAAATATTTCATTTATTAAGGAATTTTTAACTTTGTAGAGCCTGTTTCATGGTGTTTATTAATAACACACACATAAAAATAGTACAAAAATGGTAATATATCTTAAAACTAGAAACTATTCTTCTCTCAATGGAACCCAAACAAGTTCTCTAAAATTTCTTCATGTGAATCACCAGACTACAAAAAGAATGGTTTCTCCTAAAGTAAAATTGTTTCAAGAGTTAGATGACAACAAGATCTATGCTGTGTCATTACTCTTATATTTTTAAATCATTATTTCAAATAACATAGCAATGGCTACAGTTACACTGTGTAATAATGCCAGAAACTGTATTTGCCAATTGATATCTGTAACATGACCTCAGATGAACAAATTCCTTCCTTTTTCCATCTATTCATTCAACAGATGTTTATTAAAAACCTAGGGCCTTCTGATGATTAATAGTGAACATAAGCAAATGTAATCATGCAAATTAATGCATAATTACAGTGACGATGCTATCAAGAAAATGTTTATGGAGGCACACGGTAAGTAGTGGGGGCGGTACTAATCCAACCTGTGATTTGAAGAAGCATCTTTGAGGAAGAAATATCTTTGAGCAGAGATATTGTAAATTATTGAATTATGTTACTCAAAAATAAGTCCTAAACACTGATACCTGTGAACTTGACTTTGTTTTTGAGAAAATGGTCTCTGGAGATGTTATAGGTATTTCTGGTGATGTGGTGTGGTCCACGGAGAGATGTACTGTTAAACCAAAGGTGGCATCACTTTGGCAGTTCATATCTACCAGAGGTTCTGTAGGGAAAGGATAGTTAACCTCCTGTGTGATTTAAAGCCTCCAAAAACCTTCCAGAGGGTTAGTTATGAGTTCTTTATCACTGTGTGGTAGTAAGTTTTGTGAAAGGAGATGTTAAAATGAGTTAACAATGAAATTGTTGTATTTGTTCTATGACAGCAAGTTAGAACCACCAATTGCTGGTGTTCCAGTATGTTTTCAGAGGCAGTTAATCACTTAAGAGGAGATTGACCATGCTCCTCCCACAGTACTGAAGTAGGACGGCTATTAAACCAATATGGTGGACAACTAATACTGACAGTGATCCTATGAACAGGAGATCTGAACCTGTGCCGTCCTCACCATCACTAATATAAGTAGGAGTAGTTGTTGTTTTTGTTGTCAGGTGTTGAGTGATAGCGACCCTAACACAAACAGATTTGAACCCTGTATCATCCTCACACTCCCTGGCACTCTAGAGCCCACTGGCAGCACTCACTGTATCAATCAACCTGGCTCAGGGTCTTCCTCTCCTTTGTTGACCTTTCCAAGCATGATGTCTGTCCCTCTCCAAGGAATAGCCTGTCCTAGAAACCGGCCCAAAATCGTGAGAACTGTCCCTGCTTAGAAGAGTATTATCACATTAATTTGGAAGGACACAATCACATAAACTTGACTTTGTTACCATGCTGTTGATCTCTCTTTTCAGAACGCAGAGCACAGTCATTAAAAGTGTTCTCAACATCAGCGCCCACCCCCCCCTTTTTTTTTTTTTACACTGTGGAATTAGTACTACAAGATACTTAGCAACATCCTTAGTTTCTTCCCACCAGATGACCATATATGGAGCCTGGATGGCTCAAAGTGTTTTGCAAAAAGCTGCTGATCCAAAGGTTAGGAGCTCAAGCATCTACTAACTCACAGAAGAAAGGCCAGATGGTCTGCTTCCATAAAGATTGTTGTTGTGATATGCTATCGGGTCACCTGAGACTCATAGCAACCCCTATGTACATTAGCTCTGAAAGCTACCTTATACTGTGTCAATCTCATCATCAACAGACCTAATCCATTTCTCTAGTCATTGAGCCAATCCATCTCATCTGGGGTCTTCCTCTCCTTCACTGTCCTTCTACCCTCCCAATTGTGATGTCCCTCTCCAAGGCCCGAAGTATGTGAGATGGAGCCTCTATGTATGTGAAATCCTTGCCTCTAGAGAGCAGAGTGGTTTCATCCTCTCCTAGGCAGATCTGTTTGTTCTCATGGCAGTCCACAGTATGTTCAACACTCTTCTCCAGCACCACAACTCAAAGGCAACAATTCTTCTTCTGTCATGCTTTTTCATTATCCAGCTCTCTGATGCATAGAGAATAATTGTGAAAACCATGGCCTCGATCAGGCACACCTTAGTCTCTAGACTGACATCATTGACACTAGAGAGGTCCCTCCCTGACAGTAGAATTTCTCAATGCAATTCACCAAAAATGTCTTGACTGCTGGTGTCAAGAGTCTTGATTATGGAACCAAGCAAGCTGAAGTTATCAACTGTCTTAAGCTGTCAATAGGCCCAGTGGTGAGAATCTTTGTTTTCTTGATGTTGGTTTCAATCCATATTGAATTAATATTCAATCCGTATTGATGAGCTCTGGTGGCCTAGTGGTAAGAATCTGTGCTGCGATCGCAAAGGCAAGCTGTTTGACTCTGGCAGCTGCTCTGCAGGAGAAGGATGGACAATCTACTCTCGTGTATTTAACTGCCACTGAAAACCTGCTGGAAGGTCAACTATGGGTTGGTTCTGACTCAATAGTACACAACCACAAATACAACAAACAACGTGCCCAACGTATGTGAGGCAAATCTTTATCAGCTTTGCCACCAATGAGCACTCTTGTCATCCATAAAGACTACACGCAGAAAAGCCATATGGAGTAGTTATAATCAGCAGCACATGTGTCACCAGAGTCGGGGGACAATTCAATCAATGACAGCTAACAGCGGGTGCCAGAAACAGACCTCTCCACACACATGGCAAAGAGAGGGACTCTAGCCTGTTCAGTGTCCCCTGGGAGACAAAACTATCCCTGGAATAGTATGAGTTGATCACATCAAGGTATTATTAGTGAATTAAATTCCCCAGGGTCAGAGTACAAAATGTGTTTATTCTTTGATGAGATAAGAGGAATTATTTTAAAGAAAATCATAAAAGATTGGCCCAAGAAGGAAGGAGAGAAACCTACTGGGTTGAAAAAAGTCCTCCCACAAACTGCAGCTTATCATATCTCATACTCTCTTGTCTATATTCTCTAGTTCATCAAAACTCATTGTTCTGAAGTCTCTGGAAAAATTTTGCTTAAATCTACATTTATATTTTAGTTTGTTGTTTTTGTTGTGTACTGTAGAGTGGGAACCAACCTATAGCTGACCCTCAAGTGGGTTATCAGAGGCAGTTAACAGCACAGTAGGAGATTGCCCATCCTTCTCCCATAGAGCAGCTAGTGGCACAGAACTTGTGCCTTCAGGATTGCAGCACAACTTCTTGCCATTAGGCCACCAGGGTTCCATGACAGTTTAGTAGGCTTCGTGGATACCCTAGAGGAAAATGGGAATCCCAGAACACTTGATTGTGCGCATACTTGGGCCAGGAAGCAGTACTCAGAACAGAGCAAAGAAAAACCTCATGATTCAAAATCAGGAAAGAGTGCATCAGGGATTTTTCCTGTTACCATACAAAGTGTTTGCTAGAGAATGTCAAGAACTGTAGTCTTTAATATTGATTGAAACTCAACATCAAGAAGTCAAAGATTCTCACCTCTGGGCCAATTTGTAGCACCATGACAGATGGAGAAGAGATTGAGATTGTTAACAATTTCCGTTTATTTGAATCCACAAACACCATTCTTGGCATCAGGGAATCAAAAGACAAATAGCATTAGGAAAATATGCTGTCAAGGACCTCTCCAGATGCTAAAGAGCAACAATGTCAGTCTAGAAACTAAAGTACACCTGATCGAGGCCATGCTCTTCACAATTACTTGCTATGCATCAGTGAGCTGGACAATGACTAAAGATGACAGAACAAGAATCTAAGCCTTTGAGTTGTGGTGCTAGAGAAGAATATTGAACATAACATGGACTTCAAAGGGAACAAACAGGTATGTGTGGAGAGGTGAAACTAAGTTACCTCTTGGAGGCAAGTATTTTGAGGTTCTGTCTCATATACTTTGGGCATGTTGACAGCAGGGATCAGTCCTTGGAGAAAGGCATGCTTGAAAGAGTTTAGGGACAAGATAGGAGAGGAAGACCTATATGAGATAAATTGACACAGTAATTGGGTTGGTGCGAACAGGTAATAGGGAGACCATGAGACTGCCTCAGGATAGGGCAAGGTTCAGAGAATTGTGCACAGGTTTGCCATGAGTAACAGATGACTCAATGGCACATAACCACAACAATGTCTTGAGATCAGAATGGAAGTTTAGCACATCAGGGTTAGAAAGCTCTGGCAGACTAGCGGGTAGGGAGTTGCAAACTCAAAGGTAGGTGGTTCAAATCCACCAGCTCTGCTGTACTTGAAAAAGATGAGCATTCATCTCCTGTGCAAGTTATAGCTTCTGAAAACCCGCTGGAGTGTCAGCTATGAGTGGGTTCCAATTTGAAGGCAATGAGTTTTGAGGATTCCCCACCCCTTTAAAATCTAGTGAGGTGTAGAAAGATGATGAATGTGAGACTTAAAATACTCCATCACATTATTCATAACATCTCAACAATTTGTCTAGTGTAATGTCTGTCCAGATCACCAATAAAATACCCATCGCTGTGTTTGAGTATGCCTGGTTTTCACCCAAATTCCTACCCTTATCATTTCTTCCTAAAATCAAATTCTAGTTTTTCACAATTCCTGGATTTGAATACTTCAGATGGTTAGAAGGGAACTCTATAGGATGACTTTATGTAATAAATTTTTCTATCTAATTTTGTAACCTGAAATTTGATAGGATGGTATCTAAGTCTATTGTAAATCAGGCTCATTATAATTTATTGATTTAGAAATATTCTATTTCATGAAATTAATAGCATGCCATTCAAACTATTTTGCTAAAAGGATTTAAAAGTAAACAACTTATTTTCAATTTCCTACCCTTCAGACAGGTCATGTATGCCATTAATAACTTTTCAAGTCATAGCAGTAGTTGTTTTTATAAAAGTCTGATAACATTATCAATTTTCAGATGAGAAAATTTACTGAAGGAAGAACCACCAGAAGTATGATAAAACTAAAATGACATTAGATAAAAACTATTTTCTGAGATTATCAAAGGAAGAACCATAGTTTCTGCCCTAAATCTTTTACTTGCAAATATTTCATGATAACAACTGGGATCTTTTCATTTGTCCTTATTTGGTTGAAAAGAAACCAATTTATTTCATTTAAATATAATAGCATCAGTTTTGATAGTAGTCTGTTTTTCATATTCTTGCAGGGTTATTCTCCAATATTTTAATAGCATGTTGTTGTTGTTAAGTGTCGTTAAGTTGGAAACGACCCAAAGCAACTCTATGGACAAAAGACCTACCATGTTCTATAACTGTCACCATTTCTCTACGTTCATAAAGTTTCCAGAGGCATGTTGTTTAAAAATTGGATGTCATGCTTCCAAGCCTGTCTTAATAATAGTATAACATAACATATTAATCAGTCTTTTCTTCCCAATGAGAAAAACAATGCTATATCTAGATATCTTATTATTGATTGCATCACGATTTGAGGTAAATCATATTTGAACCCTTAAACAATTTGTTTTCTTGCCCTCTCATTTGTATAACACGGTATACTTCATACTTTATATTCTTTTTTAAGCTTTATATCCTTGTAGTATGTTTCATACAGGTCTCTTTTCACACACAGTCAGTTGCCCCTGAATCAATTCTGACTCACAATAAGCCCATGAACATTAAAACAGAATTGTGCTGCACATGATTTCAAAGGTTGAATTTTTAGAAGTAGACCAGCAGGTCTTTCTTCTGAAGTATTTTCATCTAAATTCTAGCTTTAATCCTTTCTGTTAGCAAATGAGTGTTCTAATCAATTCAATAACCCAAAGGAGTTTCTGTATTTATGTTTTCACGTACTTTTTGCCAAAATTCTGTAAAGCACCTAGGATAGAGAGTGTTATTTTTACTTTCCAAATGATAGACTACTCTGAAAAGGATTAATGTATAGCCCACTTCAAACAGGCACTTTTGAGATAGAGCTGCATCAGAACACCATGCACGTGGTTCCCATGTCAAGGCTTTTTTGATGGGTCCGTGCAATATTTTCTAAAGGCAGAGGAAGGGGGTTTACTGAGTAGATAAGAAGAGTGATGTTCTATGCCTTTGCTAATTAAAAGCTTAGGGCTATGAGTCATCATCTCCGTACTTCAGAAGAACAAAAAGGGACTGGAGACCAGATACTCTCAGAGAAGTAAAACATGTCAGTTAATAAGGTTTTTCTTCTACCTTTACCTCTGCTTTTTTGATAACTGTTGTGATTAGCAGTGAATCATTTACAAAGTCTTATGTACTTTGAGAGGAAAAGTCAGAACTCTAGCCATCATCTGAGCTGTGAGTTGACAGCTAGAAGAAGAAAAGAAAGCAGATGGAGTTCCCAGTTGTTATACAAGGCAAGGCAATTGAGTCTGAGAAGATACCCTGAGGCTGAGCTGTAATTGCCCGTGTGTTTTGTCGAGACAACCATATTGCTTCCTCTTTTCTCAAAATACATTTTATTTTTGCAAGAAAAGGTAGGATCTGTACAAATTCATGATAAGTAGAAGAAATTATAGTTAACTGGTCTTTTGGAAATCAAGCTAGCTGGTGAAAGAACAAAGAGTAGTAATGGTCTTTAGATGAGCAATGTTGCTGTGTACCGTAGAGTCTGCACCAAACTATAGCTGACCCTCCAGTGGGTTTTCAGAGGCAGTTACCTCATGAGAGGAGATTGCCCATCCTTCTTCCACGAAGCAGCTGGTAGCCTCAAACCACAGGCCTTTAGGATTGCAGTGCAGTTTCTTTGCCACTAGGCCACTAGAACTCTAGATGAGCAATAATAGATAATGTACCACTTTAAGTATGGAATTGCAATACAAATTTCACAATTTGGGTCCTAATTATGGCCAGGCTTCTCAACATAAATGAAAGGGAAAATAACAACAACAATAGAAACAAAACAAAACCAAAAAACCCTTCTTCAGGGAACAAGAGCCTGGCCTATATCTGTCTACCTTCACCCACTTTGATCAATCTCATTTGAACCTCTTCTCATTTTGTTCCCTAAGCCTGGACATACAAACATGGCAGACTCAAGACTTTGCACCATATATTCCTGTGACTTCATAGGCAGGTCTTTATTTTGCTGCAGTTTTCAGTTTAAAGGTTAATTCACTGGAAAGACCTCATCATCTTCCAGTGAAAATCAATTGCCTTTAGCAAAAGTTCCAGTCAACAGTTCCTACGTGAAGTTCTGCATTTGCATTTGTTTATTGTTTATCTCCCTTTCATGTGGGTGGTTATTATGTCTAGCTCCTCCTCTATTCTATCCTCAGCATCCAGCAGTGTGAACAACCCTTATTCATTGTTCACTAAGGTTTGGTTTTTTTTTATTTTATCTTATTAATTTTAATGAACATTTACAGGGATTTTGGAATTCCATTCATTCATTGTTGCACCCTTCTCCCCACACAAACCCTTCCCCCCTCCCCCCCCATTTGCTCCTCTCCTTGAAAAGCAAAAGAAAAACTCCCTCATTGGTACACAATC
>NW_006399887.1:5546949-5548662 GCF_000299155.1 Elephantulus edwardii
AGGTTCCAATCTGACAGCAATGAGTTTGAAGGTTTTTTCCTTGTTTTTGTTTTGTTTCTTTTGTCAGCACTCATTCTAATAATAACAACAATCAAGATATTGAGTTTGAAGGGAGCTCTGGTGGCCTAGTGGCAAAACGCTGCACTGCAATCCCAGAGGTACATGGTTCAAATCCACCAGATGCTCTGTTGGAGAAGGAGAGGGCAACCTCCTCCCGAACCAGTCAGATCTGATTTGATGGTACATGTAAAAATAATACAATAAAAATTTTAAAAAAAGATATTGAGTTTGCTATTTAGTGTCACCCAATCAGTTCCAACTCGGAGCATCCCTAAGTTCAACAGCATTAGACATATCATTGAAGATTTCCTCTCATCTTCTACTCTACCAAGCATGACTGGTCCCTCCTGATAGCATGATCCCTTGAGATAACAAGGAGCTCTCTGGAAGTACTTCTTCGAAAACAAATTAGTTCATTCTTCTGGCACTCTCACGAGCTGGTAATGCCATCACCCAATCTTCCCCAGTGACTATTTTCTGGTGCAGAATTGGACCTTTCCATTTCTAATAGGGGAAATCTTAATGTGGGAAGAAGTTTTTGTATAGCTGCTTCAGGGAAGGGAAAAAAAGGTCAGTAGGAACCACATCCTGATTTGATTACATTTTACATCTCCATGGATTAAGTTTAAACACTAGAGAAAGTTAATGCAGGAAGAAGTTTAAAAAGCTGTATTTGTGAAGTGCATTGTGACATATATGAATAAAGCAGTTCAATGGAGGAATCCAGGTTAAAAACAAAAGTATGAGGGGGAGATTAAGGGAAACACAATTAACAGTCCTGGTCCTGCGAAAACAAAAAAGAATTGGTAGCACTGAGGCACCATAGAATTGGCAAGATTAGAAGACTCAGCCACTCATTTGCAGATGTAAGAAGCAGTGCATGCTGGGCAATTAAATCTAATAATAAGAAAAAAGCCTTGAAAGATCATGTGACACATTATTGTGCATTTTAACCCCAAGTCACAAATGGAGGAAATGAACCATGGATTAAGAGATGTGATACCTACAGGAATGTTTTAATTTACTTTGCTATCATTGTTGTGTAGGGTTCAGGTAGAACTGATTCATGGCTGACTTCCAGCAGGTTTTCAAGAGGCAGTAAAACAAATGGGAGGAAACTGACCATCTTTCTCCCACAGACCACCTGGTGGATTCGAACCACACGGTATCTTTTGCTTGATGCTGCATCTCCTTACTGCTAAGCCACCAGAGATCTTCTGTAGTTACTCTACAGGCCCACAATATAAACTGGTTACATTTTCCACTCACTGGTTTAGTATGCCCATTATTGATACTTTAATGCCTCCTAGTCTCTTTATTGATAAAGTTGTGAGTTCAGATTAATAGAAGTGTCTATCATTTTTGTTCATAAACTAATAATTTGCAATAATAACAGCTTTCATCTAGGACTTCTGCAGATTTAGTAATAAGTGTCTAATGGTGTCCTAGTGGTAAGAAATCTGCACTACAATCCCAAAGGCATGTGGTTTGTTTGAATCCTCCAGCTGCTCCATGGGAGAAGGATGGGCAGTCTCCTCCCATGTGTTTAACTGCTTCTGAAAACCTGCTGGAGGGTCAGCTATGGGTTGGTTCTGACTCGATGGTACTCAACAATAACTCAATACAAAGAATAATTTGTAAATTTAGTTCTCT
>NW_006399887.1:5550264-5574143 GCF_000299155.1 Elephantulus edwardii
GATAGAGCAGGGTTTAGGGCTTTGTGCATAGGGTCGCTATGAGTCAAAAACGACTCGACAGCACATAACAACAAAAACAACAATATTAAGGGTGGGATGCATTAGACAGGATAGCTTAAGTATTATAAAACTAATTATTTTCTTTAAAAAAGAAAACAACTAATTTATTTTCTAGAAAGAAAACTATTATAGATAATGAAGTTTCATTTGAAGTACAGAAGACCCATTAACCAATTCCCATAGTTCATAAATTCATCTTTTAAAAACCGAGCATACTCTTTCTCAGTCTCCCCCAAAACTTATGTCAGTCTTCTTTTATAACAGTGGTATTACGCAGTATTTAGAGAGGATAAATAATATATATTGTACTGAAACAGATGAGGAAAAGAACTGTTGAAAAGGGATATATGCTTAGGTATTATTGTCATGACAGGAGTCCAGAATGAAGGCTGCACACTGAAGTGGACATGGCGGAAGGGATTGTATAACAATAAAATAATTTTTCTTTTACTGTTTAAAGAGAAGATCAAATTGGGGGGGAGGGGTGGGCAGGGAGAAAAGTGCAACAATGAATGAATGGAAACCCAAAGAATCCAAAGTTTATAAACTTTCATTAAAATTAATTGTTAAAAAACTGAGCATACTTAGGAGCCTCAAGGATCTGAAAAATAATTTACTTTCAAAAACATGTGGCACTCTTATCTGAATACTTTGAATTTATCTAGCCCTGAGAACTCTCTTTATAATGTATTTCAGGATGTTAACACCATTGGCCTAAGAACAGTTCCTCTAAATTACTCTTATTGAAAAGGCATATTGTCCAGCACATTGTTCTAATAAATTACTCTTTGTATTCATGCACTTTTGTATGTGACGTTGCTACTTTTCTCATCAAAAGGAAGGGTCTATTTCTCCACTCTATCTCAGATGGTCTTATTACTTGCTTTGATCAATAGAATGTGGTAGAATTTAATCAACTGCAAATGTCAGAGGAAGACTTTAACAGGCATTGCACCTACCACGATTCTCGTCCCAGAATCTTGAACTGTCAAGCCATAAAGAAGTCCAGTCTAGCATACCAGAGAGTGAAAAAGTGGGCAACCAACTATAACTGCCAGAAGTGAATAAAGACATTCCAAAGTGAACTGTCAGATAGATGACTATGACCACATGAGTAACTCTAGTAAAACTAGCAGAATTGCTCAAATTATAAAGCTAGTTAATCATTTCAAAGTTTTGCCGTTTTTAAAAAAGCAATGTTGTTTTAAGGTAGTAGCTTTGGAAACACTTTATGCAGCAGTGATAACTAAAACAATTCAATATGCTCTTCCCTCTCCTTAAAAAATAAGAACTCTTGAAGAGCGATTTCTTTTTTCCTTTTTCCTTTTCAAATAACCTGTTGCTTTAATATTGTTGTTTTCTTGAGTTCAATATGTGGTCCCAACCACTGTGTCAAATACCCACATGAAACAACTTTTATGGTCATGCACAATATGTGAATTCATAGATATTGCTGCATCAGTGGGGGAAAAATGGATTTTGTTTACCCATGAACTTCTTTTTGCTTTAGACATGGGGGGAAGTGCCTTAAAATTCAAAATAGAAAATGCCACACAATGTAATTTAAGATGCATGTTTGATTACTTTCATTAAATTTCTCAAGTCTTTGGGGTGTGGGGATGGGGGTGGGTAGAAGATGCACACTATTTAGCTGGCAAACTGTTAGTACTAATATTTCTTTAACATAATCTGGTCAGAATAAAAGTATTAGGTTTGACTGATATTTTTTCCCCTCCAATTATGTAAGTGACAAATTCAGCTCATTCATTTTAGTGATGGTTGGAATAAAAAACAAGTGAGTTAAGTGCAGTACCCCAAATTATGTAATATGTCACTGATATGCCTACAAAATAAGGAGAAATGGGGATTTTTAAAATATATGCAATAATCTTACACAGCATCTTAATAACTTGTCCATAACTGTCCCTTTGTTTTTGCTTCATCCCAAGGATCCCCAAGGGTTCAACAAGGAATAGATATTGAGATAGTTTATAAATCAAGAGAGAACCCAGATAAGTGTTTTATTGATATTGAAGTATACCGATCCATTTGCAGGTAGTAAGATGGGGTCATCTGTCCTACCTTGTTTAAACAGTCTCGTCTTGTTTCAGTCAGTGAACACTCTGTGTCCTAGGATACCTTATTTGTGGAATCCTAAATTCCTCAGATCCTGGACCTGAATTAAACTTGAGAGATGGTAAGGTCAGAACCAAGCAGGCATTGGAAACTCAAAACGAACAGTGCCTGCTATTACAGGATTCTAGTTTGTACCAATCCCAAGCTAAGTGCTTCCCAGCACAGTATTAACTGATTCCACAGAAAGAGAAAAAGGTCAAAGCATGCAGACTCATAAACTTGAAAGAGAGAGAGTCTAATACATCAGGTAAAAAAGATAATTCAGTACTTTCCTCTTGCAAATCGTAGATCTGGCTTGAAGGCATCTGTGAGAATGGACAATAATTATGCTTAATCAATTAACTGGTGATAGGTCACTCTGATTCCCAGTTGAAGATACAGAAGATAATAAACAGCTTCTCCTGTGCTTGTCTTGCAAAGCCAAAGCACATATTGGCAGAAGCATGCCAACAGACGGCTGGTAGAAATGGAGAGACATTTCAGCCCAACACATTCTGTTTATTTAAGCTGTTATTGATATTTGTCCTTGAGACTTTCAATTTCATTTACCCTCTATGAAAGAAACCACAGCTACTTTATATTCATGTTGATGACAGACTCTAAGAATTCTTTTTGATTAAAAAATGGTCAGTTTTAACTTAACAGCTGCCAATTATATTTCCTTTCTTATTTATTTCCCCCTTGCGTTTGAGGCTGACACTTTCCCCTATAAAGTAATATATCACTACACCCCATATGTAGGGGCTGGAAGACTGAGATTGGAAAAAGAAAGAGTGAACTAACTGGAAACTTAAAGCAGTTGGCTGACTACATGGAACCCTCATGAGATACGTCGTTGATCAGAAAGCTGGAATAGATCCACTGAGATGGGGAAAAATCTAGAGATATTTATCGAATAGTGAGTAAAACAAGCAAACAAACAGAAAAAAAAACCACACCAAAAACACCTCAGACTCATTGCCATCAAGTTGGAGATGACTCAGAGCTGACCCTCCACTGGGTTTCTTAGGCTGTGAACTACACGGGAGAAGAATGCCCATCTTTCCCCTACAAACCAGCTAGTGAATATGAACCATCAGAGAGGAATGACATTCGGGTTAGCAGTACAGTTCCCAAAGACTATGCCACTAGAGCTCAGTGAATAGCAAAGGTAAATCAAGGTAATAAAAATGAAGGGACCCACGTTTTAAGGGTAGAAATCATGATAACAAAGAAGAAATCAAGTATCAGTCAGCACTGTTGTGAGGCAAGAAGTGTGCTAGTTTAAGAATGGGTGGCAGGCTGTTGACTAGCTATGTCAGAGAATAGTATGTCGGACCCATGGAGGCCGAACAAAGTGCTTAGGTACAAGCCTTCTCCGAATGAGTGTAAGCCCGCCTTGGATGACCCAACGGTGGACTATATGGACCTACTCAGCATGATCTTCAGCACGTGTGGTCTGATGCTCAAGCTGACGTGTGTGCTTGGGTAGCTGTCTGCTGTTCCTTCATCAGCTTCACCAATTCCCAGAGCTCAGAGGATACCAAACAGATTATGAATAGTCTCATGTTGTCATTCTCTGTCGTGGTGATGTCCTATCTACAGAATCTTCAGCCCAGGACACCTCTATGGTGATGCCAGTCTCGGGGGGGGGGGTGTCGCATTCTAGATGCCCTCTATCCATCTTGCCTCAGGTCTAGGCCAAGGCTGCTCAGTTTTCTGTCCTTGGCTGATGCCTTAGGCTCCTTCCCTGGTAACTCTCAGCTGAGTGGACCAACCTATCTGCTGGGACACACGGGGATCAAACAACCTGGACCGTCCTTCCTCACCCTGTCTGCTGCTGGTGGGAATGATGTTCGTGTTTTTTAGTATTTCCACTTATCTTGTTGCAATCAGTAAATAAAGTTTATCCCTGGGTGTGTGTGGGAGAATAGGTAGTTGACAAAGTAATAGGTTAACACTGACAAACACTGTGGCATCTACACAGAAACACCACTTTAACCTGATCAGCACCCTTGAGTCAGTCCAAAGGACTAAGCTGGCACTGCATTATGCCATGATACAACCATGCTTGCTATAAGCGGGGAGGATATGCAACACTTGCTGCAGAAAATCAAGATGTATAGCCTTCAGTATGGATTACATCTCAATGTCAAGAAGACAAAGGTCCTCACCATAGGACCAATAATCAACATCATGATGGATGGAGAAAGGATTAGAGCTGTCAGTTATTTCATTCGATTGGATCAACAATCAACATCTTTGGTATCAGCAGTCAGGAAATCAGGAGACATACTACATTGGGCAAGTCCACTGTCAGAGACCTTTCCAAAATGTGGAAGAGCAACGATGTCAATTTTAAGACTAAGGTGCACTTGATTCAGGCATGGTCACCTGCTGCACATTAAAGATCTGGACAATAAATAATGGATACCATTCAGTTGTGGTGCTTGAGAAGAGCACTGAATATCCAATGAACTGCCAAAACAAGCAGCAGATACATCTTGGAAAAAGTACAGGTAAAGTACTCCCTAGAGAAAAGATGGCAAAGCTTTATCTCTCATACATTGAACATGTAGCCAGGTGAGACTATTCCTTGGAAAGGGACAACATACTTAGAAAGATGGAGCAAGACCTCCAATGAGATGGATGGACACAGTGACTTCAGCAATGGGCTTTAGTGTGTTAGAGATAATAAGGATGGCACAAAATAGGGCAGGGTTCAGGTTTGTCGTTCATAGGGTCGCTGTGAATTGTACTCAATGGCACCTAACAACACAGCAACCTGACACTTATAAACAGTATTTGTTACTTTATTATGAAAGTCATTAAAAATTCAGATAGTTCTATAAGAGCATGTTGTTGTTGTCATTGTTGTTATATACCAGTCAATCAGAACTGGTTCATAACTGGCCCTGCAGTGGGTTTTCCAAGGTAGTAAATCATGGGAGCAGATTCCTGATCTTTCTCCCTCGTAGCAGCTGGTGGATTCAAAGAGTGGACTGGCAGCACATCTCCTTACCAGATCTCTGTTACAGGAACACATACTTCATAACACCAGGCATTACTAAACACTGCAAATCCTAAAAATGAAAAGCTTATTCAAGTCAGCTTCGCCTACCGTGTACTAACGCATAATGCAGAGTGTGTGTATGTGTGTCTGTGGGCATGCTCACATGTGCAACAAGATACTCTGAAGAAAACAAAAATCTAAAAGCAGCACTCAGCAGCATAGGTCAGTATCACCCAACATAATGACCTGCCCTACAAAGTGGAGGCCATTACCACAGCCGGAGTTTCAGGTCATCATTAAATCATTGAGAACCCATCTACCACAAGACTAATGGTTTCCTAAATTCATCTAATGCTCTATTTATTCTTGTGTGCTTGAAAAAATATCTTGTTGAGAGTAAGGTAATCTTTCCATTTCCCCTTCCTTTTGATATAGCATGCTATCAATCATGACATTTCCATAGCACTTTAGCAGAAGAGGTCAGAGCAGCTTATTATTCATGAATATCTGATAATTTCACATACTCCATTGCATATCATCTTCCATTACAGACAAGATAAAAATGAATGCCCTCATTTCCACATAAGCATGGTCATCTCTTGAATTGGTGATATCAATAGAAGGACAGAATGACCTTATTTGTAAAGACAGAACATTGTGAGGAGCACAAAATTTCTTCTAGAAAAGTTAGACAGTCTTAGATATTCTCTAACAAAAGTGCTTTCTATTCTGTGCAAAATGATATATACACAATGCATGTTTCAGAAGAGAGACCTTGCTAGTGTTATATTACAACATCTTTAACTGCATTTAACCATGTAAGACTTAGTGGCATTGAGTGGCATGCCAAAATTTAGAGTAGGCAATAGATTCTAATCTCATTGCATTTCTTTTTTCTTTTAATATTTTATTGGTTTGCATATAATAACTCATATACAATGTATTTCATTCATGCACATTGTGTTTTATACAATCATTCATAGACACTATTTTCCTAGGATAATTACGATTGATTTATACCTATTATTACTCCATTTTTTTTAAAGTCTACATTGAATCTTTTCTATTCCTTCATCTTCCGTATGCTCACTATCCTCTGCTATCCTTGTGATTTCCCTCTTTCTCCTTCCCCTTCCCTTTTTGAGCATTTATAAACATCTTACTCAGTTAACCTTCTACCTTTACAATAATGGTCTTATGCAGTATTTGTCCTTATAAGACTTAATTACTTCACTCAGCATAATGTTCTCTAGACAACCCCTACTCCTGCGCCCCATGTTTCTCAGTATGCACTGCTGGTGGGATTATAAAATGGTATATCCACTCTGAAAGGCAGATTGGAATTTCCTCAAAAAGCTGAACATGGAAATCCCATATGACCAAGATATTTTACTGCTAGGAATTTTTGCCATTGTTCTTGTTATGTGCTGTTGATTGACTACAACTCAAAGCAACCTTATGAATAATAGTTCTAAACCTTGCTCTATTCAGAGCCAACCTCACTGTCTCTGACACACCCGACACCATTGCCACAGTTACAGTGTCAATATATCTGTTCCAGGGTCTTCATCTACTATGCCTTCTACTCTTCCAAGAATGTTATCATTCTCCAAGGACTGGTACCTTCTGGCAATATGTCCAAAGTTTGTGAGACTGGGCTTCAAAAGCCTTGCCTCCAAGAAGCAAACTGCTTTCACTCTTTCTAGGGCAAACCTTTTTTGTTCTTTTGGATGTAAATACTCTTCTCCAGCACCACAGCTAGAGGACACCAATTCTTCTGTCACCCATATTCACTGTCTAGTCACAGTGCAGCTTTCAGATGCATAGCAAACAACTGAGAAGACCATGACCTGGGTCAGGTACACTTCAGTCTCTAGAGCAACGTCATTGCTCTTTAGAACTCTAGAGAGGACTTTAACAGATTTTCCTAATGCAATTTGTCTTTTAATTTCCTGACTGCTGGTGACAAGATTAGTGATTGTGGATTGGAGTAAAAAGAAATTGGTAACAATCTCAATCTTTTCTCCTACTATAATGATGCTTCCTATTGTCCTGATGTAAGGATCTTAGCTTTCTTGATGTTGATCTTCAATCCATATTGAAGGCTGCAGTCCTTGACCTTCTGCAGAAAACTCTTCACGTACTACTTGGATTTGACAAGAAAGTTGTGTCTTCACATAATGAATGTTGCTGATGAGAATTTATTTAATCCTGATGCCAGAGTCTTCTTTACAATACCAGCCTCCCAAATGATCTGCTCAGCATATAAATTGAAAAGGTAAGGAGAAATGATACTTCCCTACACACTCCTTCCTTGATTTTGAAAAATAGTGTTTCCTTGTTCTGTTCAGACAATAACATCATGGTATAGGGATAGGTTTTACATAAGCAAAATCAAAAGTTCTGGGGAAGTAGTATTTTTCATTTCCTCCAGCTCTCATGTACTATCATATCAAAAATTTTAATAGGTATTTGTTTTATTTTTTTTTCTTTCTTGACTGTATTTTGTGGTTTGAGTTACAATTATTCATGCATTTTTTATAATACTGATGGCAATTAATGAATGTAATTAAATATGATGTATTATAAAAAAATGTTCTGGGATGCCAGTTGGCAATACCATTTCAGACAAGGGTCTTATAACAAAAGTTTACAGAATCTTACACTGCCTCCACAAGGAAAAGACTGATAACCCAAGTACCAAATGGGCAAAAGACATAGAAAGACTTTACACAGAGGAAGACATTCAGGTGGCCAAGATACATATGAAGAAATGATCAAAATCACTGGTAATAAAAGAGATACACATCAAAACCACAATGGGATACCATCTCACCCCAGTAGCAGTGGCAAAGTTTAGTAGGCCAGCAAGCAATGAATGTTGAAGAGGATGTGAAGAGTGGGATTGTGAAATGATGCAACCTCTCTGGAAGACAGTTTGGCGTTTCCTCAAAAAGGTGAACACAAAAACTTCGTATGTAATCCAATTATTCCACTACTAGGAATATACCCCAACGAAATTAGAACTAGACACAAATAGAAATTTGTACCCCAATATTCATAACAGCATTATTCACCATCACAAGAACATGTAAACAGTCCAAATGTCCAACCATAACCAAATGGATTGAGAAAGTGAGAAATTCCATTCATACAATGAAATACTACACAGTAGTCAGAGTAATGATTTTGAAAATACTACATAACTTGGGACAGGCTGGAGAGCATTATGTTGAGTGAACTAACACAGTCTCATAAGGACAAATACTGCATAAGACAATTATTTTAAAAATAAAAGGATAACTAGTAAAACATGTACAGAAACTCAAGGGGGGAAGAGGGAGCCTTCCCTAGAGGGGTGAGGATAGGTAGGGGTGCATTGTTTAATGGGTGGAAAGGGGAAGTAAATGGGAAGGATCTGAGCAAAAAGACAGAGTAATGATGGGAAAGGTCCAATGGTGATTAATTTTATAAAACATAATACACGACAATGATTGTATGAAACAAGGTGAATGAAGAATAGTATGAAACACAATGCATATAAACTTTGTAAGCAAACCAATAAAAATAGCATAAAATATAATGTACACAAATGATTGTATGAACCATAATGTAAATGAAAGATTGTATAAAACACAAAGTTTATAAATGAAACATAAAAGGAATTATTATGTGAAAGTCAATAAAAATGTTTTTTTAAAGTTCTGCAATTACTATTCTTCTTAAGGTTAGCCACAATTTTTTTAATTCCACACAGTCAGATGCCTTTGTATGGTTGATAAAACACAAATATCCATTGTTCTGGTATTCCCCGCTTACAGCCAAGATCCATCCGACATTGGCGTGATATCCCTAGTGCCATGGCCTCTTCTAAACCCAGCTTGTATTTCTGGTATGACTCTGTTGATGTACTATTAAGTTGGATTGTGATAATCTTCAGCAAGATTTTGCTTCCATGTAATATTAATGATATTGTTCAATAATTTCCATAGTGTGATGAATCACTTCATTTGAAGTGGGAATAAAAATGAATCTTGGAAGAGAACAAGTTGGTCAAGTAGTTGTGTTCTAGATTTCTTGGCACTATCTAGTGAGAACATTTAGGCCTGCATGTGCTTGTTGAAATATGTCAATTGATATCCTATCATTTCCTAGGGCCTTATTTTTTATACAATTCCTTTATAGCAGCTTGAACTCTCTTCTTTATTGTTTCTTGATCAGATGTTACTTCCTGAAATGGTTCTATGTCAGCCAATTATTTTTGGTACAAAGTCTCTGTGTATTCCTTCAATTTTCTTTTGATGCTTCTTAGATACTTCACTATTTTCTCATAGGATTTTTAAGTACTGCTACTCAAGGCTTGAAGTTAGTCCTCAGTTTCTTTAACTTGAGAAATGTTGAGCGAGTTCTTCTCTTTTGATTTTCTGACTCCAGCTCCTTTCATTTCGTTATAATACTTTGCTTTGTCCCCAAGGAATTTAGAACTGAGGCACAAAAGGAGGAATGTACACATATGTTCATAGAGCATCACTAATAAGAACAAGAAAATGGAAACAGTCCAAATGTCCATCAACAAGCAAGTAGATTGAAAAATTGCGGAATATTCACACAGTAAAATACCATGCAGCCCTAAGGAACAACAATTTTGCAAAATAATATATAACATAGAAGTCTATAACACTTTAGGGGGAAAAAATCCTTCAATTGTGATTTTAACAACATTTTACAGAAAAGTAGTATTTTTATTCATTCATTGTTGCACATTTTCCTCTCACCTGCTTCTTTTGCCCTCCCCCTCCCATTTACAATGCACCTCTTATTCTGAACCGTTGTCTTACATATGATGCCTAATCATATATTCCTTTTAAACTATTTTCTCCCTCTGTTCCAATACAGGGTTGATTATCTACCCACACTTTTGCTATTGCTATTCTGCTCCCAACCACCATGTCAATCCTGCTTCATAACAGTGGTACAATGTTGCAATCCGCCACCCTTTTTCCTGGGAGAAATGAACAAAAAGAGACAAACATACACAGAAGACAAGACAGGACTGCCATAAAGAAAAACACACTCACACAGACCGGACCAGATACGGTAGCGGCAGCCCCATGCGTCTGTGTTTATTGGAATATATGGGGTCTAAGCAATGATCTCATTTTTTAGGGTTTCCATAAAATCATAATAAACAGTGATCTCATATCTTAGTTTACATAGAATCATAAAAGGTGGGTACAGAAACAATATAGCGAGGGTGCACACTCTGTTCCTTACGATAGATGTTGCTTTTCACATGAAAGGAGTTGGGAGACCGAGACGACTTAAGATACATGATTTACAGGAAGAGAGACCTCCACATTCCCAGTCCATTACAGGACAGAGGACAAAGATTTCTCTTTAATTATTAAACCAGAGAGTTATCTGTTTGCAGGTTGAACTCTCAATAACCCCGAAACCCACTCGTGAGCAAGCTGGGCTTCCAATAATGGCGTCTGGTCCTCCTCAGTGCTATGCAGTATTTGACCTTTTGAGACAGCATTTTACTCAGCATAATGTCCTCCAGGGTCACCCGTGTTATGTAATGTTTTAAGAGTTCATTATTTTTCAGTGATGCATAGTATTCCATTAAGTAAATATGCCATAGTTTTCCTATCCATTTGATTATTAATGGACACTTGAGTAGTTTACATCTCTTTGCTATTGTAAATAACCCACTCACTTCTGATGTACCAGTTTTCTGTCAAATGGGTTAGCATGCCCCACAAATGATAGTAAGTCAATTTAAAAATGGTTTAGAATGACATAGTGAGAAAATGATTCCCTTTTTAAATAATTTATATATCTATCTGATTTACATCTTGTAGAACATTTTGGTTTGAAGCTAGTATAATTTTTAATATCTCTGTTGCATCTACTAGTCTTTTTTTAATAGAGAAAAGATCTAAAGAATAGAAGGTAACCATATCAAGATGAAATTTGATAAAAATGATAATAGTGCTTTTTAATTTTTGTAAAATACAACATGCACCAACTCAATATTATTCACATGATTCTTGTTATGTGCCATCGAGTCACCTGCAACTCATAATGACCCTATGTACAACAACCCTATACCCTGCTCTATCCTGTGCCAATCTTCACATGCTTAAGTCAATAAAAATAATTGCATTAGTTGTCTTGCGCAATCATCATCAAGACCCTTTGCCAAATTATTCACCTCCATCAGCAAACATCTAAATCATTTTATATCTCTTCTCGTATCTGTCATGAGGGAACTCTGATAGCTTAGTGTAAGGAATTGTACTGATAATCCAAAGACACACAGTTCAAATCTCCCAGAAGTTCTACAGGAGAGAGATAGTCAGTCTCCTTTCATGCAATTTACTGCCTCTGAAAACCTTCTATGAATCACTTCTAATTCAGTGGTACACAATATCAACAATATATCTTTCATGTTGCTAGAAACCATGATTAATTCCATCTCAAAACTATCATGCTTGGAAACATAAAGAATAAGCCAAGAAGAGAAAGACTCTCAATGAGATGGATTGACATGTGACTTCAGCAATGTGTGTCAAGAGATGATGAGGACGGTGCAGAATAGGGCAGGTTTCAGGTTGACTGTTCACAGGATCGCTATGGGTCATACTCGACTTGATGGCAAGTGACAACTATACAGTTTTAGATATTTTACACCAATAAAATCATACAATATTTTTCCTTTTGTGACTGTCTCATTTCACTCAGCATACTGCTTTCAAGATTCATATATGCTGTACCATATTTTAGGACCTCACTTATTTTTATCAGAGGCATTTGATTGTGCAGATCATGGGAACTGATGGATAACATTGAAGTAATGAGAATTCCAGAACCATGTATTGCACTCAACGACATTTGTACATAGACAAAAGGCAGTCATTTTGACATAATAAAGGTTACTACACAGTTCAAAAATCAAGAAATGTTTGCAATAGAGTGGTATCCTTTGTCCATACCTATTTACTATGTACATTGAGCAAATAATGCAAGAAATTGGACTTTGTGAAGAATAATGTGGCATCAGGATTAAAGACAGATTCATTAGCAATATGCATTATGGAAAAGACACAACCTTACTGACTTGCAGCACCTCCTGAAGAAGATTTAAAGACTATAGCCTTCAATTTGGATTACGTCTCAACACCAAGAAAATAAAAATGCTCACAAATGAATTAATAGTAAAATCACAAATTGGACTATAGTGACAAAGGAGGAAAACATTCATGTTGTCAAAGATTTCATTTTAACTGGATTCACAATCAACATCCAGGATAGGAACAATCAAGAAATTAAAATATGTGCTGCATTCTGCAAATCTGCTGTCAAAGACCTCTTCAAAGTTCTAAAGAGCAAGGATGCAAGTCTAAAGACTAAGGTGCATCTGACCCAAGGCAGGGTATTTTCAATGGTCTCATATACATGTAAAAGTTGCCAATGAATAAGGAGAACCAAAAAATAATTTATAATTTTGGAGTATGGTATTTGCAAAGAGTACTGAATATATACCATGGACTAAAAAAAAAACCAAACAAATAAAAACCTAAATAAATCTCTCTTAGAGGAATTGCAGCCAGGATACTTCTTAGAGGCAAGGAAGATGAAACTTCATCTCACATACTTTGGGCATGTTGTCAGGAGATGCCAGTGCTGGAGAATGTTATGCTTGGGAAAATGAAGGGTTAGTGAAAGAGAGGAAGAACCCCTAAGGAAATAGTTGGGAACAGTGACTGAAACAATTGACCTGAGCATGATGAAGACTGAGATGGTGCAGAATATGCAAGCCTTTGAATTGTTGGTAATAAGGTCACTATGAGTCATAGCTGACGGAAGGCACTTCCAAAAGCAGTAATTCATCATACGTAGAAACAAAAGTTTACTTACTCGCCATTTTTCTGTTTAATAGATGTTTCTATTATTTCCATCTTTTGGTTACTGTGAATAGTATTGCTGATAGCATTGGTGTGATGTGTCTATGTACATAGCTGCTTTTAAGCCTCTTGAATATATACCTAGGAATGGTACTGCTAGACCAATTGTGTTTTGATTACATTTATTTCATGAGTTATCTTCTACTTTTACAAATAACGTCTGTTTCTTGTTTACTATGCTATAAAGTTTCTTTCTAAAAATAAATTATTTTTTATTTTTATACTAGTTTATTTACAACATTCAAATACATTTTTCTTCACACCAGATCCTTCCCAGTTTATTTAAAGCATTAAGCAAATAATATATCAAGTGATCCTTACTAATCACAAAAATATTATGACAGTGGTATCAGGTAACTAATGCTGAGGAGAAACCATCCATTATAACCCTGATCTCTATACTAATAACTTTAAGTTAAGAAATTCCTACACTTGGGTAGCTTCATACTGCATCAAAAAGCATTTGCAGCTGTTCAATAACACCATGAACAAATAAAAAAAAAACCTTGCCATCTCTCTTTATAAGACAAAAAAGCTGAAGCTCAGAAAAAAATGAAACCATTTGTTCTTGTTGATCATAGAGCAAATGATAGAGTCCCAGGGAAAGCTGGATTCACTTTCTCAAGACGTTGTTACAACAGTACATTCTTTCAGCCAGAGAGATTCTTGCCAAGTCAATCAATGAAAATAGAAACTTTGCAATACAAAATATCCTGACATTGTTAATTGAATTTTCATAAATTCTATTATCTGAGAATGAAGTCATTGCAATACCTCTGTGTCAAAAATTCTGTATATACAAAAATCTGATAAATTTCAAACTTACTCATTGTCATCCAGTTGGAAATAATTCCTTGCTGACCCTCTACTGGGTTTCTGAGGCTGTAAAATGCATAGGAAGAAGCTGCCTGTTATTCTGCCACTGGAGATTAGAACTGCCAACGGGGTGTGACTTTAGGTTTAGCGGTGCAACTCCCTAGGGACTACACCACCAGCAATCTCTCTTTGATAAACCTAAACTCATCAAATAGATTATGTGAGATCTAGGGTAGGAGGCATATTTAAAGAGTATAAATTATGATTCGATGATGATTCGATGATGATGATGATGATGATAATGATGATGTGTACCATCAAATCTGATCTGACTGGTACAGGAGGAGATTGCTCCTCATTCTCCAGCAGACCATCTGGTGGATTCAAACCGTGTGCCTCTGAGATTGCCACTAGGCCACCAGAGCTCCTTAAATTATTATTCTTTACCACCACTCATTATTTTTTTTCATACTGGGATGGCTTTCATATTGCTGTGATGCTGGAAGGCATACTATCAGTATTTCGAATGATAACAAGATCAGCAAAGATGGAGAGCTTTCCACATATCTTCCAGGCTAAAGCAGACAAGGGTAAGAGTTGACTACCCACATCTGACAAAACTGTACCAATGTGTCTAAGCACAGCAGAGATTGGAGGATATGTTTAAGCACAATAGAGACTGGAGATTGGCAAGGTTTTGCACCTTTGTACAGAAGGGCACTACGAGAGAAAATAAAATTAAAAGGTACATAGTTCAAATCAACCAGGAGCTCATCTTGAAAAAGATGGACTATCTCCTATGCAACTTATGGCCAGCTGCAGGGTCAGCTATGAGTCAGTTCAGACTCAGTAACAAAAACACCATGATCCTTTTAATACAAAATTATTAGACCTAAGTTGAATGTTTGTAGCACTGAGAATAGAGATGACATGGGATAAAATTTTAGAGTAAAAAGAAAATGAAGTATGAACTTGTGAATTGGACATTTGATGCCTTGGCCGTTCAGTAAGTGTTAAGCATTTATATGCATTTGTTCTAGCTGTTTTGTTTTCTTTTTCTTTTAAAAAATATTTATTCTTTTAATCTTTAAATGGATTTATCATTTTACTAGTTTTAATGAACATTTAAAGATATTTTGGACTTCCATTCATTCATTGTTGCAGTTTTTTTCTCTGCCACCTCCTCAGATCAATCATCTCTTTGAAAAGTAAAAGATAAATTTATCCATTGTATACAATCCCACTATCCCCTCCCTGACTGACTTCCACTATGCAACCTTAATTCTAGATTCCTGTGATAATCATAATACCCTATCATATATTGCTTTTAAACTGTTCTCTCCCTCATCTGTTTCAATTCCGTATACATAATCTATTCAGTTTTTCTCAGTCTTACACCAACCCTGATGTCAGTCCCATTCAACAGTGGTACCATGCAGTATTTGTCTTTTTGTGACTGAGATCTTTTACTCAGTATAATGTCCTCCAGGGTCACCCATTTTGAATAATATTGCATGAGTTCCTTGTTTTTCAATGCAGCGTAGCCATTGTGTGCGTGTGTATACCACAACTTCTCTATCCATTTGGTTGTTGATGGACACTTAGGTTGTTTCCAACTCCTTGCTATTGTGAACAAAGCCACAATGAACATAGGCGGATGTCGACTATGGTCTCTTTAGGGTATATTCCCAGTATTAGAATTGCTGGGTCAAATGGTATCTCTATTTGCAACTTTTTGAGAAAGCACCACACCACTGTGGTTGCACCATTTTACACTTCCACCAACAGTGAATAAGGGTTCCAGTTTCTCCACAATCTCGTCAGCATTTGTTGCTAGCTGTTCTGTTAAATTTTGCTATTCTTACTGGGGTGAGATGATATCTCATAGTTGTTTTGATTTGCATCTCTCTTAGAGCTAGGGATTTTGAATATTTCTTCATGTGCTTGTTGGCCATCTGAATGTCTTCTTTGGTGAAGTGTCTGTTCATATCCTGTGCCCATTTCCCATTGGATAATTGGCTGTTTTAATATGGATTATCTTATTCCACTCTGGTGCTACTACAGAGTTTAGGTTATTTAAATTTGCAAATTAAGAATAAGAATGAAGGCTCTGATCAGTTAAACGACAGAGGTGTGGTTTCCTGAATAGCATTCGAAAATTTGCACAGACACGCTTGTATCATTGAGATCTCATAGTGATTTGAGAATAGAAAAATCTGGTTATGTGGCTATAGCTAATCCATTAAATACTTTAGGTCTTAGTTTTGGACAGGTTTTGAAAGATATCAAAAGATGCATTATGCCCTCTTAGGATGGGATTATTTTAAATTCACAATGTTCTACTCCCCAGGATCACTGTTCATTGTAAAACATAATATTATAGGATTAGTGCTAAGTCCCTTTCTTTTTCATCACAGCTTCCAGATACAGTTCAAACTATAAAGATGCATCTGCCTGATGCACTGGCCTTGCACATTGAGTAGTTTTCAAAATATTGTTAAGGATGGCTGGCATGGTTTATTCCGTGAAGTTATAAATCTCAGTAGATTCTATGTGTTCTTACTCACAAAACTATAAATTGGAGTACCACTGGAGAAGCGTCATAAAACTCCTTTCTTAGCCTAAGCATCCTGCCAGTGAACTGGCAGAATGTTCTCAAGACCAATAGGTCATAGATTCTGATTAAAGAATTTGTCTCCTGAAGGCCTTATTAAAAAGAACATGAGTTACCTATGAAAGATTACACAGCAGTCCATGCTAATGTGTTCATTTATCACAATACACTGAATTTCTATGACATTTAATACTTCAAACTCACTCTTCACTCTCATCCTCCTGACTACTAATGCTCTAAAACTGATGGAATAATATTATTAGTTCCATTTCACACATGAGGAGCAGGAAGTGTACATCATTTGCCATGTATGTGGAGTTAATTAGTGACAGTCAAGACAGAGCCCTTGTTCTTTATTGAGCATCTCATTTTCCTACTGATTTTTCCCCCCAGAGCATAAGACCCCGAAGAATAAGACTGTGGACATTAAAAATGGAAAAGAAAAATTGGATTAAAAAGTCCCTATGCATCATACGTGGTTTAGTGGTAAGGAATTCTGTTTTCAATGCAAAGATATGCAGTTATAAAGCATCAATTCGTCCATGGCAGAAGGATGAGTAATCTCCTCCGGTGCAATTTACTGCCTCTGAAAGCCCACTGAAAGGTCAGCGATGGGTCAGTTTCAGTTCAACGGCACACAACAACAGCAACATGCATTGGCTAGGGGCAGTAATATTGCATTGTTGTTGTTGTTGTTGTTGTCCCAGGGCTTACTGTACTTGAAAAGATTTTAAATTTCATTTCAGGTCTTTTCCATGAAAATAGTGAAATGTGAAGGTGTCACTTTGAGGATAAAAGTTAGGGGTTTGGAGGTGTTGTTAAAATGGCTACTTTTGTTGTAATCAAAATGGAAGGGAAAGTACTTTTGACTTGAATCCATATGCATATGAATGAGAGACATTTGGAATGAAGCTATAAGAAAATGAAGAGTGAAAAGGGCGAAGGGGGAGGGGCAGAAGGTAGAGAACATCTCACAGCCCACACTTAACACAAAACGCTTAATTGTACTTTTTTGAGACCTATACATATATAGATAAAGAAACTTTGCCAAATGGAAAAAGGCAACACTGCATAGTTTAAAATCGAGGAAGGTTTGGTGAGACGATGGTGAGACGAAGGTTTAGTGAGTCCCATGGACTGCCAAATGAACTGTAGAATTTATCTTTCAATATGGCTTTCCCAGTCACTGAATTTGACTCTGCCACATGGATGGCCAGGAATATGTAAGTGGGGGAGAGGGGGTGTCAACCTATCCACCAGGAGATTGGCTGTCTCATCATTCCACCCCAGAACTGGCCAGTCTCACCAATCTACAAGGGTAATGGCAAGTCTCGCCAACAAATTGAGTGGCTCCAGCAGCAGAATAGACATTCCCCATCAGCAAAATAGGAAAGAAAATATTTGTTTAAGAAAAGAAAAGAATGTAGGATGCTCTTCAGAACCAGAAATTCTTACTCCAGATACATCTACAGCAACAGCAGCCATAGCCAAGGCAGAGTACCAGAGAGATCTGAAATGAAATAGAGCTTGCTGGTAAACCCTTCCCTAAGCCCCAGAACCAGAGCTAAGTTTTTTTCCCCCCAAGATTGTTGGACAATTAGGGTGAGGAGCCACTATTGGCAGGGCTGAAAACTTTGTAAACACTGGCCTTAAGCTGTGAGGCTCACAGCTCAGGTGCCTGAAAGCACATTTTGGAAGCTGGCCTGTTTGTATTCTGGTATTAGCCTGGATTATAACCTTTTCACTTCCCCAATATGGTTAGTTCTAGTGATCTGTGAGCTATTGCATAGGATTTTGGGCCCAGAAAAGCAGTAAGATTGGTACTGAGTAGATAAAAGTATGAGGGCATGGGGAACATGTCTGACCTCATGGGAATTGTGGGTTTTGTGCTACTGATACTGTTGATGGGGACAGTTTCACTTTGTGAAGTTGGGAAAGGTCAGATATGGCCATCCTCACATGACCTTTGCTCATTTGTTAGTAACAAATGAATCTATCTTGGAAAAAATGCAACTAGAGCTCTCCTTGGAGAAAAAGTGGTGAAACTTTGTCTTCTGTATTTTTTGCATGTTGCTAGGAGGGACCTATCCTTGAAAAAAGACATCATATTTGGAAAGGTGCAGGATCAGAAAGAGGAAAATCTTTGACAAGATAGATTGACACAGTGCCTGTAAAAATAGGCTTGAGTGAATCAGAGATTGTGAGAATGGTGCATGTTAGTACAAGATGCAGATCTGTTATTCATAGGTTCATTATGAATTATTGTCAACTTGATGACACCTAATAACAAATACCCAAATTATCCAGAAGCTGCTAAAATTTCCAAGTGAACAGTCTCGCAGGTAAAGCGTCTGGCTGCAAACCCAAAGGTAGATGGTTTAAATCCACCAGCTGCTTCACTGGAGAAAAATAAGGAATCTTCTCCCATGTGATTTATTGTTGTTACTGTTGTCTTTGTTACATGCCATTGAGTTACGTGCAACTCATACCAACCCTATGTACGACAGCTCTGAAGTCTACCCTATCCTGAACCAGTCTCACTAACTCAGAGACACCTACATCCATTGCTCTAGTTACTGTATCAATTCATCTCACCCAGGGTCTTCCTCTCCTGTAATGTCCCTCCACCCTACCAAGCATGATGCCCTTCTCCAAGGACTGTTCCCTCCTGGCCACATGCCCAAAGTATGTGAGATAGAGCTTCAAAATCCTACCCTCCAGGAAGAAACTTGGTTTCACCCTCTCCAAGGCAGACTTATTTGTTGCTTAGAGGTCTATAATGTGTTCAAGACTCTTCTCCAGCACTAAAACTCAAAAACATCAATTCTTCTTCTGTCATCAATAGCCATTATCCAGATCTCTGATATATGGAAAGTAAATGTGAAGACCATGGCTTGGATCAGGTGCACCTTAGTCTCTAGACTGATATCATTGCTTCTCAGTACTCTGGAAAGGTCTGTGACAGCAGATTTACTTAATGTGATTTCTCTTTTTGTCTTTCAATTTCCCAACTACTGGTGTCAAGAGTGTCAAATGTGGAGCCAAGTAAGCTGTAACTGTTAATAATCTCAATCTCTTTTCCATCCATCATGATGCTGCCAACTTGCCCAGTGGTGAGAATCTCTGAAAACCCCCTGGATGGTTGGTTTGAATTTGTTCCTATTGAATGGCAAGGAATTCTTTTTATTACGATCTGATCATTAATAAAAAAAAAGATATGATAGGTTAAAAAGCTTTTTTTAAAACTACTCCACAGGTTTTCAATAAGCTATTTTTAAGACAACGAATAAAACTAGAGCAAAGTACCTTATGTGACTTCCCTAAAACTTTATTTAGAAGGGTGTGATATTCTGTAGGCAAACTCTTCATTGAATGATTATATTTTTCTTAACATGATTGAGAGAATGTGATGTATTTTTAGGGAATGTTTTGACAGGATATACTTAGCAATTTGTAAATAATAGAAAACTTGCTGATAGTACATTCCACTCAAAATAGATTTGTCTCAAAGGCATTCTTAAAGAATATAATCCAGATGACATGGAATAAGAATACATCTATTCTATGGCTACTTCATGTTCTCAATTAAGTTTTGTTATTTTTATTGCACATTTAGGGCAGACTGTGAGGAGGTCATTGACAAATGTGGGTGATTAACACACATATTTTTAAAATCCTTCTTAAAATAGTCTGTGATCTAAAGATTTTAAAGGGTAGATGGTTGAGGTGATATTAATTATATGGTCTCACAAACTGATGGGTGGAGGAGGGATGGATAAAAGGAAATGGGGTCTGGTGTGAATAACAATGTATATGAACTTGGTAAACAAACCAATATAAAATAAAAATTTTATTTAAATAAACACAACAAAAAAACAAAACAAAAAAATTAATAAAGGCCCACTCTACTCAGAAAGAAGACTAGATTCAAACAAGCCCAGAAATAAGGAAATAAGTTGGAACTTTCTCCAAAAATCTGATCCTTTAAATTAAGATACAAGAAGGTATTTAAGGTAAACTGATTTATTTTCAGGACTCAGGGACAATTCAACTTCCAGTAGAATGCTATCACACTTCTATGTTTGTGGAACTAACTTTCTGTCCTATATGGGAGAAAAGAATGGACTTGAGGGAGAAAAAGAAGCAAGATCAGCCCATGTTTGTTTGGCTTCAGCAGGTAGTGATGTCACACCGGAGGTGATGATGGCCTAACTTATGGCATGAGACGTGCTAAGATGTATTCTCAAGCCTGTGATCTTAGCAGATGGCCAATGACAAAGGAATGTTGTCTTCAATTTTGATCTCTCAAAGTGGAGCTTAAAGCAAAGCTTCTTGTGAAAGTGATTTATTGAAGCAATATATTCAGTAGGGAAGCAGAAGAATAGATCCAACTGGGAAAATAGGCAAGCCAAGCTCTAGGTAGAGAACAGCTTTTAATCTACCCCAGGTACACTTTAGGATACAAAATGTACCAAAGAGTTGGTTGTATCTTGAGGCAAATGTGCTGCCTTTAATGTGTCATTGACAACTACCTACTGGATGAGGAAAGACCTCTCAACTAAGAATCAAAGGTGAAAGACAGTTATCCAGAGAAAGGAGTTGCTGGGATCTTGACAACAATCTTATAGCTTGTAGGAAATGAACTGCTTAGTCTCAAGAAGGCCTAAGATCAATATCAACAGCATTTACTACATCAGAACGAACTAGTCCAAATGTAGTAATGGCTCACAAAGATGACGTCCAACAATCTGTGCTTACAAGAACATAGAGAACTTTGGTTTTGTCTGAAATGATGTGCATGCTAGCTGGTACTGTTATAAGACAAAACAACGAGTTACTCCAGGCAAGTAAATATAGAAGCAATACTTCAAACCAGCAGCCAAAGGAATGAGGGACCAGCCTCTGAAAAAGAGCTAACTGATCAGGCTTATATAGGTGATCAGGGACCTAGCCAAAAGTGTTGCAATCAACAGAAGCAGTATGTCTGGGGAAATGGAGCATAAACAAAGAACAACACAAAGTCATGTCCAACTGGGAAAACAGTGAAGATCAGAAGTGTCATTGATTTAGTGAACACTCAGGTATATATGGTTCCCACATCCACACAAGAATTACAGGAGGAAAACTAATTCTTGACTACCTTTGACTTACAGAGCTTCATCTGTGGCTATTTTTTTAATCCATTACTAGAATATCCTATGAAGGTGATTTTTTTTAATAAATTCAACCCTTGGAAGCCCTCATCCCAATATAATTAAATTGTTGCTGTTGTTAGGTTCTATCAAATAACTATGAATAGTAATGACCCTGTGAACAACAGATCTGAACCTTGTCCTGTCTTGCTCCGTCCTCACATCTCTGAAATACTCGAGCTCATTGTTACCCTGTGTTATTCTGTTTTGCTGAGGGAGTCTTCTCTTTTTCTGAACCCTCCACCTTTCCCAACATGATGCATTTTTCCAAGGCCTGAGCCTCCTTGACAACACGGCCAAAGTATAATAGATGGCGTTGCATTATCCCTGCCTCTAAGGAACACCCTTGTTACCTTCCTCCAAAATTCAGACTTGTTTGTTCTTTTCAAAGTCATTGAGACAGGAAGTGCTCGTCTCCAAAGTCCCAATTCAAAAGCATTTGCTTCTCATTGCTGTCATCCGTAATCATATTCCATTTTCAGATACATAGGATGCACTTGAAAATACCATGCCTTGGATCAGGCATTCCTTAGTTTCAACACTAATGTAATTGCTTTTTAGCATTTGAAATACCAAATAGCAAGATTGTTGTTGTTCTTGTTAGATGCCTTCGAGTTGAGTACGACTCATAGCGGCCTTATGAACAAAAGACCTGGACCCTGTTCAGTCCTGTACCATCTTCACTCTTCCTGACACCCAAGAGCCCATTGTGGCAGTCACTGCATCAGTCCTCCCAGTCAAGGGTATTCTTCTCCTTTGCTGATCCTCCACTCTTCTTAATATCACGTCCTTCTCCAAGGAATAGGCCCTCCTAGCAACATGCCCAAAGTATGTGAGCCAATTCATCATTCTTGTCTCCAAAGGGCACTCCCAAGACATATTTGTTTGTTCTTTTGGCCATCCATAGGATGTTCAATGCTCTTCTCCAACATCACAGTTGAAAGGCATCAATTCTTTCATCCTCATTCACTGTCAAGCTCTCAGATGCATAGTAAATGATCAGAAATACTATGGACTGAATAAGATACATCTTAATCCTCAAACTGACATTATTCCTCAATAATTTGGAGAAGTCCCTAACTGTAGACTTTCCCAGTTCAATTCATCTAATTTCCTCACTTGCTGGTACTAAAGGTGTGAATTGTGGATTCAAGCAAGATAAAGTTGTTGAGAGTTTTAATCTCTTTTCAATCCATCATGATGTTGCCTATCATTCCAGTTGTAAGAATCTTTTTTTCTTGACACTGAGATGCAATTCATACTGAAGGCTGCATTCTTTGATCTTCTGCAACAAGTGCTTCAAGTCCTCCTCACATTCAGCAAACAAGGTTGTATGATCTGTAGAATGCACAATCCTAATGCCACATACCTCTTTATAGAATCCAGATTCTTTAATAATTTTCTCAGTAAGAGGCAGTCATCAGACAGAGCAGGGAAACACTGCATGTTTCAAAATTGCAAAAGGTGTACACCAGGGATGTGTTCTAGCTCCATACCTTTTCAACCTGTATGCAGAACAGATTATCCGAGAGGCTGGGCTCTATGAGGAGAAGTGTGGCGTCAGGATTGGTGGAAGATCTATTTACAATCTGTATTATTCAGATGACACAATCCTGCTTGCTGAAACTGAGGAGTACCTAAAGCACTTGCTGCAGAGGGTCAAGAACTGCAGCCTTCAGTATAGTTTGAAGCTCAATATCAAGAAGACAAAGATTCTCACCACTGGGCCAATTGGCAGCATCAGGATGGTTGGTGAAGAGATTGAGATTGTTAACAACTTTAGTTTGCTTGGCTCCACGGTCAACACTCTTGGCACCAGCAGCCAGGAAGTCAAAAAATGTATTGCAATGGGAAAGTCTGCGGTTTGGGACCTCTCCAGGGTACTGAAGAGCAATGGTGTCACTCTGGAGACTAAGGTGTGTCTGATAGTCTATGGTCTTTGAAATCACTTGTTATGCATTGGAGAGTTGGACAAGGACTAGGGAGGATAGAAGGAGAATTGATGCCTTTGAGCTGTGGTGCTAGAGAAGAGTATTGAATATACCATGGACTGCCAAGAAAACAAACAGATTTATCCAGGAGAGTGTTAAACTGGGCTG
>NW_006399887.1:5575956-5577797 GCF_000299155.1 Elephantulus edwardii
TAGCAGTCCATGGAATATCCAACACTCTTCTCCAGCACCACAGCTCAAAGGCGTCAATTCTCTTTCTATCATCCCTAGTCACTGTCAAGCTGATACATAGCACACAGTTGCGAAGACTATGACCTGGATCAGGTGGACCTTAGTCTCTAGTCAGACAGAATTGTTCTTCAGTACTCTGGAAAGGTCCCTGGCAGCTTATTTTCTCAATGTAATTTGTCTGTTGATTTCCTGGCTGCTGGTACCAAGAGTGTTGATTGTGGAGCCAATCAAACTAAATCTGTTAACAATCTCAATCGCTTCACTATCCATAATAATGCTGCCAATTTGCCCAATGGTGAGAATCTTCGGTTTCTTGATGTTGAGCTTCAATCCATATTGAAGGCTGCAGTCCTTGACCTTCTGAAGCAAGCGCTTCAGGTGCTCCTCAATTTCAGCAAGCAGGAGAGATAGTAGTTAGTGATAGAAATGAAGCAGGAAATAAAATGATTGAATTTTGGATTTACAACAATTTATTCATTGCAAATACATTTTTTAAAAGACTCAAACTACAACTTTACACATGGATCTCACCTGATGAGCTGCATAGGAATCAGACTGACTACATTTGTGGAAGAAATTGTTGGAGAAGCTTAATATTGGCAGTTAAAAATAGGCCAGGGGAGGACTCTGGGTCAGACCATCAATTATTCATATGCAAGTTCAAATTTGACCAAAAGAAAATTAAGTCCACAGGAATCAAGATATGATCTTGAAACTAATTCCATCTGAATTTCAAGGTCATCTGAGGAGTAGATTTGAGGAACTGAACACCAATGATAGAAGACCAAATAAGTTGTGGGATTATATATATCAAGGATATTATCCATAAACAAAGCAAAAGGTCATTACAAAAACACAAGAGTAGCATGATACTATTCAATTAATGTGCAAAATCACTCATTTCCCCTTTTTTTGCATATGCTCTTTTCAACTTTTTCTAATATTTATATGACTTCATATTGTTGAGGGAGCTCTGATGGCTTCATGGTAAGGAACTGTGCTGCTAACCAAAAGGCAAGCAGTTCGAATTCACCAGCTGCTCTGTAAGAGAAAGATGGACAATTTTCTCCCATGTTATTTACTACCTCTGAAAACACACTGGACTGTCACCTATGGGTTGATTCTGACTCAATGGTGCACAACAACCACAGCATATTGTGGTGGCAAATAAAAATCTGTGTGAAGAAAAAAAGCTTTTGGAAAAAGAAGCAAATTGTTACTGAAATAAGCATAAAGCATAAGATTGGGGAGAATCCTTTAAATATCATAAGTATGCTGCATGCAAAGTTATGGGTAAAGTCTATGCCTATGAAACCACATCACTCATAAAAAATACATGAATGAAACATAATGTAAATTAATTATTGTATGCAAACTAATTAGCAATCTTTTTTAAAAAGTCAATGTAAAATAGTATAAATACAGTATTATAAATAACATAAAATATTTCATAATTTGTTGTTCATTTTAATTTAGAACAATAAATATTACAATTTAGCTTAAAAAATAAAATAACAACTCTGGATGGAATAGGGTGCAGGCTTTATTGCTAAATGTACCAGTAAATATACGGCTATAGCAGCATCATGTAAGTATTTTCATATAAAAATACATACATTCATTTGTTGTTGTTGTGTACCATTGAGTCAAATTCAACCCATGGCTTTTCAGAGGCAGTTAACTGCATAGGAGGAGATTTCCCATCTTTACCCAGTGCAGAACCTGATGAATTTGAACTCTGTGCCTTCAGTATTTCAGTACAGCTTCTTACCACTAGGTCACCAGAGCTCCCTAATTTATTA
>NW_006399887.1:5578952-5580781 GCF_000299155.1 Elephantulus edwardii
AGTATCCCATAACCTACCAAAAGGACACACATAAATGTCTTGGAAAAGATCCAGGTAGAATGCTACTTGGAGCTAAGGATGGTGAAGTTTCATCTCACATACTTTGAGCATGTTGCTGTTGTTGTTGTTGCATGTTGTGTACAACACTCAGAACCGACCCATAGCTGCCCCTTCAGTGGGTTTTCAGAGAGAGTAATCCATGGGAGGACATTGCCCATCCTTCTCCCATGGAGCAGCTGGTAGCCTCGAACTGCATGCCATGTTGCTAGGAAAGGTTATTTAATGGAAAGAGCTATGTATGTTAGGAAAAGTGGAGGCTCAGTAAAGGAGAAGGAGATCCTCGACGAGATGGGCTGATACGGTGAGAGTAAAAATGGGCTCAGTGTGTCAGAGATGGTGAGGATGGCACAGGACAGGGTTCATAGTGTCACTATGAGTCATACTAAACAGGACCTAACAACAGATGGTAGATGATAGATAGATAGATAGATAGATAGATAGATAGATAATCAGAATTATTTAAACTCTCACAACATTGCAAAAGCTCATTCATCTTGGTTCCATGTGCTGCCTTTGTTGGGCCAGAAACTGCAGGAACACAATGCTTCTATCTTGTTACTGTAACCAGAGCATTGGCAGCAGGTTTTTTCTGCTTTCTGATGTCAACTGAATTAATTCTCTCAATGCTAGTGGCTCCTTAGTGAAACAAAAACTCCTTAGATAGCCTCATATTGGCAGCGAGAAATCCTCATGGTAGCCATTTTTAATTTTGGAAGAATCTAGCTCTAAAAACAGCTCTTTCTCACCAGACGTTGGTGAGAGAGGAAAGAATTTCCTCCATTTCAGTCACAAAGATATTTTAAGTGATTTGCCCTTAAATACAGAGGTAATCCTGAGACTTTTCTAGCACCACATCTGCCATTTAGTTACTTCTGGTACTATTCAGAGTAAAGAAAAGTGATTTAGAATTTAATTAGCAATTTCAACCTCATTCGGTGAGGAAAATGTATTTCATTTTAGCTTCTTTAAAAAAAATCTTTACATGATAATTCATATTACAAATAAAAATTCAAATGTCCCCCTTTTTTGAAGTCTTCCCTAAGTCTCTACTGCCTCTGAATCACTTTAGTATGGAGTGTTGAAATATAAACAAATTATTGACCATGTTATTTACCAAGTTTCTAAATATTTAAGCTGAAGAGGGAAAAAGTTAAAAATAAGTTGTTGTGAGGCAAAAATACAAGCTTGAGTGCATTGCACCTGAATTTAGAAACTACCTCACGAATAGATTGGAGAGTGAAGTGAAAGACTCTGTACAAATAGGAAATGATCAGTACCCTATCACTGAAGAAAGGGAAGATACAGAGGTCTACAAGGATTAATGGTAATCATAATTACAGGCAAGAAATGGGAACCTGTGATTATTTATATTGTAGTAATTGTAACCAATATTATAATACAAAAATACGTATGAATCATTAAGTGAAAAATAATTTTATTTGTAAAGTTTCACTCAAATAACAACAGAAATTACAGATTTGTTGTATTAAGGACTAATAACTGAAGATAAATTTGAGATTACATCAAGGATAAAAAATATGGAGCAAGCAAAAGGTCACTAAAAAGCCAAGACAGAAAGGAAACACAAAAATGCATATCAGATGAGACTCTGAAGCTTGACTACAGAGGAACTAAGGCAAAAGGAAGAAATGGCGGAGTAAGAGAATCTCTTTGTGGAAAATTATAACTCTTATTCACTGGTGGGAATGAAAAATGGTACATTCACTATGGAAGATGGTCAGGTGCTTTCTGAAAAAGTTGGAAATAGA
>NW_006399887.1:5585111-5597105 GCF_000299155.1 Elephantulus edwardii
AAAAAAATTAATTTGATAATGATTTCACTTACTTTGGATATACATTCTACACCCATGGAAGCAGCATTTCAAGAAGTCAAAGGATGTCCTGGGTCAATCTGTTGTCAATGAACTCTGTAGAATACTAAAGAGCAAGGGTGTGAGTTTAAAGACTAGGGTGCACTTCTTCACTGAAAAGGTGGTATCTTCAATTGTTTCATGTGTATGTGAAAGCTGGACAATGAATAAGGAAGAGCAAATAATTATTGCCTTTGAATTATGATGCTAGTGTTGTTAAGTGCCTAATAAAAGACGTTGTGTCTGTTGTGTACCATCAAGTTAGAAGTGAACGATAGCTCACCCTCCAATGGGTTTTCAGAGGCCATAAATTACACGGAGAAGACTGTCCATCCTTCTCCTGCAGAACACCTGGTGGATTCAAATAGGATGTATTTAGATTGACAGAACAGCTCCTTTCCACTACGCCACCACTAGCTTGGTAAAGTACAAAATCACTGTAAAAGAGGAAGACCTTCTCTGAGATAGACTGGCACAGTGGCCGTAACAACAAAAGACTCAATCAAGTACAGATTGATTATGAGAAAGAATGGTGCATGACCAGACAGTGTTTCATTCTGTGGTAGGATCACTGTGAGTCAGAACTGACTCAATGGGATCTAACAAAACTAGCTTTGATCTTCTGCAGCAAATGTTTTCATATCCTCCTAGCTTTCAGGAAGCAAAGTTGTGTCATCAGCATAATACAGTGTAACTTGTTGATGCCACATCCTTTTCCATAGAGTTCCACTTTGTGAATTCCTTGCTCAGCATATGGATTGATGAGGGATACCACCTTAGTTAGTACACTTCAGAAAATACCTTGAGAAGTTGAATGTGAGTTAAAAAAAAGAAAGAAAGAAATACCTCATTCCAAAGAGTTATGGAACATTTTAAATTCCTGAAATATATCCCACTTTTAGGCACAGCGGAGTTGTACATAAGGAGTTGCCTTGCTAACCCAAAGATGTTCCATCTTTTACAATTAGATTCACCAGCTGCTCTGCTAGAAAGCTGAGCACTCTCCTCATGTGTTATTTACAGCCTCTGAAAACCCTCTGGAGGTTCCAGTATGAGTTGGCTACTACTTGACGGCCATGAAAGAGTCCAGACACAAGCTTCAGTAATACAGGTAGAGCACTTTTCAGAAAGTATAAATAAATGAGTTTTAAAAGCCTACATAAAGAACACATGCAAAGTGTTCTAAAAGTATAATTGACACTTATAAACATAAGCTCCAATAAGACATTTAGAGCACACTGAACATGTTACTTAATTTGGCTCCTTTTTATACAGGTATTTCAAAATACACTACCTTTTAGCATAGTTACTTGTGAGGATGTTTTATTATATGAAAATAATTCCTTTTCTCATTTTATTAGTAAAAGTAATATCAAAATGTATTTAAAAATTAGCAAGAGAAAAATTGATATTTGTTTATAAATGTCTTATTAAGACATGATTATTTATAAAATTTTGTCTAGAGAAAATTGTTTCACCATTCAAGTACTAACCAGGCTCAACCTTGCTTAGCTTCCGAGATCAGACTGTGGCTGACTCTGAGAAGAATGGGAATCTCAGAACACTTGATCGTGCTAATGAGAAACCTATACTTGGACCAAGAGGCAGTCATCAGAACAGAGCAGAAAAATACTGCATGGTTCAAAATTGGGAAGGGTATACGCCGGGGATGTGTCCAATCTCCATACCTTTTCAACATGTATGCAGAACAGATTATCCAGGAGGCTGGGCTCTATGAGGAGAAGTGTGGTGTCAGGATTGGTGGAAGATTCATCAACAATCTGCTTTATGCAGATGACACAACCCTGCTTGCTGAAATTGAGGAGGGCCTGAAGCGCTCCCTGCAAAGGGTCAAGGACTGCAGCCTCCAATATGGATTGAGGCTCAATATCAAGAAGACAAAAATTCTCACCACTGGACCAATTGGCAGCATCAGGATGGATGGTGAAGATTGAGATGGTTCACAACTTCAGTCTTCTTGGTTCCACAGTCAACACTCTTGGCACCAATAGCCAGGAAATTTAAAAAAAAAAAAAAACCAACGTATTGCAATGGGAAAGTCTGCTGTTAGGGACCTCTCCAAAGTACTGAAGAGCAATGGTGTGTCTCTGGAGACTAAGGTGTGTCTGATACAGGCCATGGTCTTTGCAATAACTTGTTATTCATCCGAGAGTTGGACAGTGACTAAGAAGGATAGAAGGAGAGTTAATGCCTTTGAGCTGCGGTGCTGGAGAAGAGTATTGAGGGTCCGTGGACTGCTTTGAAATCACCTAGCTTTGCAAAAATCTTTACTGGACTAATAGTCAACATCCTGATAGATGGAGAGAAAAACTAACGTTGTAATTGATTTCATTTTGTTTGGATCCACAATCAACATTCATGTTAACAGCAGTCAAAACTTCAAAAGATAGGTTGCATTTAGAAAATCTGCTGGTAAAGACCTTTCCAAAGTTCTAAAGAGAAAAGATGTGAGTTTAAAAGCTAAGGTGCACCTGTTCTAAACCATGATATTTTCAATTATTTCCTATGCATTTGAAAGTTGGACAATGAATAAGAAAGGCCAAGAAAGAATTAATGCCTTTGAATTGTGGCATTTGTGAAAAGTATTGAGTCGATCATGGACTGCCAAAAGAACAAACCAATCTGTCTTGGAGAAACTAGGGTGGTCCTTAGAAGGCTACATGGTAAAACTTAGTGTTTCATACTTTGGGCATGATAGCCAGAGAAAACAGATCTTGGAAAAAATATATCTTTCTGGATAAGCCAGAGGTTTGGAGAAAGAGTAGACGACCCTCAGAGAGATTTTTTCCTTTTTTTTATAATTTTAATGAGAATTTACAAAGATTTTGGATTTCCATTCATTCATTGCTGCACTTCTCTCCCCACCCGTTCCTCCCCCCACCCCCAGTTCGCTCCTCACAGTGATCACAACAGTGAACTCGAGCATAACAGAGGTGGTAAGGATGATACAGGATAAGGCAAGGTTCAGATCTGTTACTCATAGGATCACTAGGATTCAAAGCCAACACTGGTAATAACAACTTGTGGTATGGAACTAACAGAGGATGGTTTCAATCCACCAAGGCATGTTTCCACTGTTCCACTCTCTTTCTTCTTCCTTTGTTGCTGCTATTGTTATATGCCATAGAGTTGATTATGACTTGTTGAGAACCTATGAACAATGGCTCTGAAACTTGTCCTATCCTTTGCCAATCTCACTGATACACCTGACCTTATTGCCACAGTCACTGTGTCAATCCATCTCATTCAGGACATCCTCTTCTGTGCTGACCCTCTACCTTTCCAAGCATGATGTCCTCTAAGACTAGCCCCTTCTAAAAACATGCCCAAAGTATGTGAGACAGAGTTTCAAAATCCTTGCCTCCAAGGAGAAACCTGATTTCATCTTCTCCAGGATAAGATCTGCTGGTTCTCTTGGTAGCCCAATACTCTTCTCCAACACCCCAACTCAAAGACATTGATTCTTTACCTTCCTTAGACCTCCATAGTTTTCAAAGGAGATAAGAAAATAAGCCAACAGTCTGTATTTAATCCATTTTTTAGACAAACTTTGAGTTTAACTGTAAGTTCATATTTATCAATAGTCTTTTCTGATAAGTGATAGTCTATAGATTAATGGCAATATTTGTCTAAATTAAAGAGACAAAGTATTATAACTGTTAAGCAACAGAAATTGTCACTAAATACTTAGTAATGGTGACACTGTCACTGCTTAAAATCACATTAACAATGCCAGATAAATTGTTACATTAACTCAGAGCACTGGCAAATTGGCTGTATAATTTCTAAATGTTAATTTAATTAGATTAGTAACAACATATAAATAACACAGTTTTCAAAGGATCTGTCACAACAGAAAATAAAAACCAGCTTGCTAAACCTACTTGTATTTTATCATACGCTATAACATATAACTAAAACGCTAAATAAATATCATTCTTAGCATATAAGTTTATTAAAATATACAGCATTGTCTGATCATTATTCAGATTTACCTTTACAGATCAAAATTTGAGAGGCAGTATCAAATATGCAACAATCTATATATAAATACATCTTTATATATCTATTTTTAGTTGACTTTAGCTAAATATTACAGAAATAAATAACTTATCCCTTTATAATTCAGCTCATATAGTACAGACTCTGCTCTAAACCAAACTGGTAAACTAACATTTAAATTACCTCTTAGCACTCTACCAGTAGCGACGAAATCAAAAGACGAACTGCATTGGGAAAATCTACTGCCAGGGACTTCTCCAGAGTACTGAAGAACAACAAAGTCAGTCTGGAGACAAAGATGCACCTGATATAGGCAATGGTCTTTGCAATTACTGCTATGCATCAGAAAGCTGGACAATGACTAGGGATGATAGAAGAAGAATTGATGCCTTTGGTGCTGAAGAAGAGTATATTGACTATACTATAGTCTGCTAGGAAAACAAAGAGGTTTGTCCTGGAGAGGATGAAACCAGGCTGTTCCTTGCAGGAGAGGATTCTGAAGCTCTGTCTTACGTACTTTGGAGAAGGACATCATGTTTGGGAGGGTGGAAGGATAGTGCAAGAGAGGAAAACCCTCAGTGAGACAGACTGACTTAATGACTGGAGTAATGGGAGTAGGTGTGTCAGGGACAGTAAGATTAGCTCACAATAGAACAGCAGGCTTCAGAGCTGTTGTCCATAGGATTCATGATTAGTCACAAATGACTTGATGGTACATAGCAACAACAGCAGCAGTAGCAATGGCCTAAAATAGCTTGAATAGTTGCTTCAAAAACATGTTGGCTTGGTTATATAACCGGTTGTGAAATATAAAATATTAAACTCTCAACTTTTTTCCTTAGACTATGATACCAAAAGAAACCTAATGATGCATTTCTAATAATTTTATTCCATGTGTAAACTCTTTGGTAAATGCCATCACCTTTTTAAAATGGTAAGCCATAGAAAGTCATGGCTTCTAAACACGGCAATATAATAGAACCTTATTGACTGAATTAATCTCCTTGAGAGTTAAAGTTTGTTTGAGTGGGTACAACTTAAAAACAAAGTTTTAACCTCTGTTTTCCTTACTTTTTTAACAAGTAAAATATGCTGTTTCCATCAGTAAATATGTCTTTTTCCCCCTATTGTATCACTTATACTTGTGTGTTTTTTTTTAACTGATGACTAAGAGAATATAGTGCGTACATTACCTTCACAATTCATAGAGTTGTTTAAGGTAATTTATGATCACACAATGGTTCTCAAAATATTCCAATTGCAGCTCTATCACCCTGCCAGTCTCATCACACCATTAAAAAAGAAAAAGATTTCTCTTTTGTGGAGAAATACATTATATATTTATTATCTTTCTACTTGCTGGCTTGAGAGTTGAGAATTCTTTTAAAAGGGAAAAAATAGTTCATGTATGTATCCATCAATTCAGTCATTTATTTATTCAACCTATACCTATTAAGTGCCTTCCATAGGTGGGGCAATGTTGTAGTCACCAGTAATGCATCAGAGAAACAAACAAAGATTCATGCATGACTGGAGCAGGTACTTTCAATGAGGAAAGATGAAAAAAAAAAAGACAATAAATTCATGAGAAATAGTGTAGTATTTCTCATAGTAATTATATTCTATGGGGCTATAGAAGCAAAGTAATGAAGCTAGGGAGTGCTGCGTGGGTGGAAGACGTGTGAGATGTGGTAAAAAAAATACTCAGGAACTATCTCACTGACAAGATGGTTTGGAGCAGAGAACTGAAGGGCAAGAGAGATAAAATCATTCCAGAATCTGGGTAAACACACTTCAGGCAGGTAAAGCTACAAGTATGAGGGCCTTGTGATGTATGGGATGTGTGAGCATTGTGATGTATGGGATGTGTGAGCATCAATAAGGAAACAGGTATGGCTGTGGTCATGAGAATACAGAAGGGAGTAAAAGGAAAATCAGGAATGTAGTTAGGGTCAGAAAGATGTTAGACATCTTGTTAGCTTTTAGAATTTTATTCTGAATGCCGAAAGAAACCTTCAAAGTCCTGGAGTAATAGACCAAATTTGATATGATTGTCTGGTTTGAAGTGTTCGATACCAGTCAATCTTAACTCTCTAATGCCTAACATCTTTGTGGGACAGTTATGACAACTTCCAATTTCATTCACTTCTGACAACTTCAATTTCATTTTTGACAACTTCCAATTTTCCTAAATGGGTACTTTTCACACAGTTCATGTTCCAACTATCATAGAACGTTTGCATTTGTTTCTCCTCATTTTGTAAGTACTTTCATCCTCTAGCAATATATCCAAAAGCGTTTTTCTGGTCTCCATATTTTCAAAGTCCTGTTATCTCAGAAGTGGATGTTTAGATCTGTTTCTTAGTCCTTCTCAGTCTGGAAGTTCTACTGAAACCTACCCACCAAAGGTGGCCTTGCTGCTGTTTGAAATACAAACGGCATGCCTTCCAGCATCACAGCAACATGAAAGTCACCACAGAACAGCAAACTGACCAACAAATGCTGTACCTGTAAGAGCAAACAATATGACAAGCAAACATACAAATATGTATACTATAGGAACTAGAAAACAAACTGTTCAGCTTGGGATAATGTTACCTGCCATCCCAGCAAAAGAATGGCGTTGGGTTCCCCAGTCAGATGAGAGTTTCTGCTCATCTAATTGGTGACGTGGGTCCCAACAACATGTTGTTGTGTTAGGTGCTGTCGAGTCGAGTTCAACTCACAGTAACCCTATGAGCAACAGATCTGAACCTTATCACATCCTATGCCATCTTCATAATCTCTGACCCACTCAAGCCCCCTGGTACACTCACTGTGTTAATCCACTTGACTGAGGATGTTCCCCTCCTTCCTTGTCCCTCCACCTCTCCAAGCATTATAAGACAGTGGAAATAAATTTTCAGAGTGATAAAAACGTGCACTCTTTGCAGCAAGCCTGGCTTGCAGTCTTCACCTTTTGATTACTTGTTTGTTTTTTTGTTTTGTTGAACCCCCGGCTTTTGTATGCTTGAAAACTAAGTTATTGTTTTAAAATCATAAATTGTGGGGTTGCGTGGAGAAGTGTACTGGGGGTGGGGAGTTGGGGGGAAAGGGATGGGGGAATTGTGTACTAATGAAGGAATTTTCTTTTCCTTTTTCTTTTCAGAGAGGGGAGCAAACTGGTGGGGAGGGGTGGGCAGGGAGAAGGGTGCAGCAGTGAATGAATGGAAATCCAAAACCTCTGTAAATGTCTATTAAAATTTAAATAAAGGAATAATTTTTCTTTAGAAAAATTTAAAGATCCCTAGTAGTTTTGGCGGGGAGCTCTGGTGGCCTAGTACTAAGAAGCTGCAGTGCAATCTCAACAGCACACAGTTCTAATTCAACAGCTGCTCCATGGAAGGATGGGCAATCTCCTCCTTCTCCTCCTGTGTGATTTACTACCTCTGAAAATACACTGGAAGGCCAGCTGTGAGGTAGTTCTGACTCGATGGCAACAATTTGTCCCTATAGGAACTGCAATACTTTGGTGGTTCAAATCTACCAGCAACTTCTTGGGAGAAAGATAGGCAGTCTTCTCTTCTGTGATTTACAAACTCAGAAACCCAAAGGAGTGGCAACTATGTGTGGATTCCAACTCAACCACCATGAAAGAGAGAAAGATCTGATTTTTAAAAAATGTTCATTTTTTTAATTGTTACTTTTAATAGAAGTTTGTAGGGACTTAGGATTTCCATTCATTGTTGCCCTTTTCACCCTGCTCAATGCCCCCCTCTCCCCCAGTTTGCTCTTCTTTTTGAAAAGTAAAAGAAAAATTCATGGCATTATATTCTCTTTAAGTTTTTAATAAGTACAGTTTTTTTTCCTTCTTAAAATTGTGATTTATATTTAATGTAGAATAATTATAGAATTCAGAAAACAAAAATGGAGAACAAAAAAGAGTGACAATATATTGAAGGTAGAATACTTGAATAAACATTTTGACTAGTTATTAAAAAATCATAAATCATTTGTCCATAAATCTATTGTTGTAGATAGATGCTTTCAAGTTGAGCATCACCCATAGCAACCATGTAAACAACAGATCTGAACCCTGTTCTACTCTGTGTAATCTTCATCATTTGTAAGATACTTGAGCCCACTGAAATAGTCATTGTGTCAATCACAAATGATTGAGGATCTTCTCTTTTCACCAACACTCCACCTTTCCAACCATGATGCCCCTCTCAAGAAATAGCCTCTCCTAGAAACATGCCTAAAGTATGGGAGGCGAAGATTTCTCATTTTTGCGTCCAAGAAACACTATATCTGTACTTTCTCTGAGGCATGACTGTTTGTTCTTTTGGCAATCCATGGGATATTCTGTACCCTCGCTAACACTACATTTCAAAGACATCAATTCTTGTTTTGTCATCCTTAGCCACTGTCCAGCTCTCAGATGCATAGAAAAATGACTGAAACGCCATGGTCCAAATCAGGTACATCCTAGTCTTCAAACTGACATCGTTTGGAAAAGTTTCTGAGTTTCCCAATGCTACACATCTCCTGATCTCCTTATTGCTAATATCAAGGGTGTTGATTATGGATCCGTGTAAGGTTAAGTCATTGATAGTCTCAATCTTTTCTTCATCTATCAGTCTGTCATCTATCTGATGTCTATCAGTCTATTGGTGAGAGTTTTTGTTTTCTTGACATTGAAATATAATCCATATTGAAAGATGTAGTCTTTGATCATCTCTAGCAAGTGCTTAAAGTCTTTCCTACTTTAAGCAAGCAATGTTGTGTCATCTGAGTAACGCAGGTTGTTGAGTCTTCATCTGAACCTGATGTCATAGTCTTCTAGACATTTTGCGATGATCTTCAGCAATATTTTTAAAAGTTTAGAAAAGGCAATACATCTGACAGCTGACTTATTACCCTAGCTATCTCAAAAGAGAAGTTTTGTTGTGTTGTGTAAGTATAAACTGCTTAAGGTAATATAGTAGAGGTGGTACACAACTAATATAGAAACTTAGCCCATACTCTATTTCCAATTTTTTTTTATTAGTAAATTTAAAAAATGCTACTTTTTACCAACATTATGGAGCTCTGGTGGTACAGTATATGGAATTTTGCACTGCTAACCAGAAGGTCAGTCTTTCCAGATTACCACTGACTTCATGGAAGAAAAATGGACCGTCTCCTCCCATTAAGATTTACAGCCTGAGAAACTCAAGACTGGGCCTCCCTGAGTCAGAAGCTCTCTAAGGCAGTGGGTTTGATTTATCAGCATTAATTTTTATGGTTCACCTAAGATTTTGAGGCCGATGCAACAGTGATCTCAAGTTTATTAATGGTTTGGTTCTTTCATGTGTTAACATGGGATCATTCTTTCATGCCTGCCTTAGTAACATAGAATACTAAAGCATACAGTCATCTATTGTTCAAATTGCTGAAGTTATGTACTGTTAGTCTGAAGATTGGCAAGCTTTGATTGCCTCCTGTGATTTGGAGTCCTTCTATCAATGAGAATTTGAAGCAGGGGAATTTCAAGACTTTGCTATTCGCTGCTCATCGGGATTCTATTCTGAGGTATCCAAAGGACTTATTTTCCTCTTGTCATAAAGTTCTTTGCACAATACTTTCTTTATCTCCTTCGTGTTTTTATTATACCATTTTGTGAATGAAGCTATCACTATGAGTGACGAGCTGCCGTGCTATCCTGGGAGAGCTGAGAAATTGCATAGCATCAACAAGAAGGCAGTTTTCCAACTTTTGCTAAAGAGGGGAGGGAAAAAAAATCACATCCCTGCATGAAACAGGCAGTGCACATTTGGGTTCAAGGGAAGAAACCTTTAATATGCGAGAGATGAAACATTGTTTTGATTAAGAAGGGTTGTTATTGGTTTGAGGCCACATTGCACACTGGGGTGTGGGTTTTAATACACCATTTGTCTTTCCAAAATCTACTGCCATTTAAAATGTCACCAGTTTTTCCCAGTGGTGGGGTAAAACCATGGGAACAGCATTCAAAGCACTTCACAGAGTACAAGCCAATTTTAACAAATTCATAATTAAAACCCAGCCAAATCTCTCCTTGTACTGCCAAAGTCCTTCCTGTGTATTTCCCAATTAAATATCCTTTTCTGTGAGGAAGCAGGATTCTACAGAAGCCAAAAGTGAATCACAAATATCTTTATAACAATGAAACCTTTCCGTTCCCACATCATTTTCAAATACTTTGAGCCTATAAGCTTTCATAAACATTTTGAGATAATGCATCCATTTATTCATTTGAAAGATATTTATTACACACTTACTGTGTAGAAAGACTTTCTTAAGTCTTGAGATGGCTCAATAAATAATACTATGGCCTGACACTCATCGAACAGTCATTCTAGCAGGGAAGCAAGTAATAAGCAAATAAATGAGTATATTGTTATCATTGTGCTGTTGAGTACCATTGAGACTGAACAAACTCACTGATGACCCTCCAGTGGATTTTCAGAGGCTGTAAATCACACAGAAGGAGACTGCCCAACTTGCTCCCACAGAGCTACTGGTGGATTTCAACAATGTGCCTTTGGGATTGCAGCAAAACTTCTTACCACTAGGCCACCAGAGCTCATAATATAATACCGGTCTGATAAATATTGTGAAGAAAAGTAAGGTTAAAAAAGGGAAGAGATTGGTGCTATTTTGGCTAAAGATTTATGCTGCCAACCCAAAGGTTGTTTTTGTCATGTGCCACCAAGTTACTTGCAACTCATAGCAACCTCATGGACAATACCTCTGAATACTGCCCTATCCTGAGCTAGTCTCACTGACTCTGACACACTTACTCCTGTTAACTCAGTAACTGAGCCAATCCATCTCATCCAGGGTCTTCCTCTCCTGTGCTATCCCTCTACCCTTCCAAGCATGATTTCCTTCTCCAAGGACTGGTCTCTCCTTGCCAAAGTGCCCAAAATATGTGAGTCAGAGCTTCAAAATCCTTGCCTCCTAGGAGAAATTTGGTTTCTCCCTCTTCAAGACAGACCTGTTTTTTCTCTTGGCAGTCCATAGTAGGAGGTTCAAATCCACCATCTTTTGGCATAAGAAAGACAGACCATCTCCTCCTGTGAGATTTACAGCCTCTGAAAACCCACCGGAAGGTCAGTTACAAGTCAGTTCTGGCTTGACAGCTCTTAAAACCAACAACAGTAGATGAGGAAAGTCTCACTCTTCAGTAACATTTAAGCAGAGAATTCACTAGAGGCAGGAGAAAAGTAAATTCACAGGCCAGAGGCAGATTAACCTGAAGCTAAAGAAATTCAAGTGTCAGAGTCTCTCAGTCTGTTAGGACTCTATTAAGATGATGGGAGAACCCACAATGTTGTGTTCACACATTGGTTTTTTTGTTTGGCAAAATTCACACAGTAAAGAATTCAAAAGCATCTCACAAAGTTGGAGCACAAGGAGGGACTAGAACTTGGGAAGGACATCACACTTGATGAAGCAGAGAATTAACAAGAGGAAGACCCTTAATGAGACACACTGAACCAGTGACTGCAATAGTGGGCACCAACATAGCAATGGTTGTAAGAGTGGCACATGACTGAACCATGATTCATTCTGTGATACACAAGTTCACCATAAACTGGGAACAACTCAATGATAATAATGACAACAATTAAGTTTTCTGCCTCTTTCAACTTCACTATCCATATCCGTTACACTTCCCTTCTTTTTGTCAATAGCTCTGGAGAGGCTGATGGCATTGTTCAGAATGTGAAGCACCACATTTGACTGGGTTTAGTATAATTATGTGGTCTATAGTCATTTTTTACTTACTGCTGACTCCGCAGTATAGGAATCGAGGACTATCCCAACTATTCACTTTGTCAGGGCATATTAGATAGTTGTGTAATAAACCTATGTCCCCATTTTCATAGTGTTTTTAATGAAAGTTTG
>NW_006399887.1:5599495-5604499 GCF_000299155.1 Elephantulus edwardii
AATTCCAAGAAAAAAATCATTCATTGTTGCATAATTTCCTCCCTCCCCAACCCCAATCCACTTTACTATGCACCTCTTATTCTGGACTGTTGTCATGCAAAAAATGTCTTATCATATATTCATTTGAGTGACCCCGGAGGACATTATGATGATTGAAATATCTCTGTCACAAAAGAACAAATACTGCATAACATCTCTTATAAAACAGGATTGACATGAGGATCAGGGGAAAACTAAGAGGGAATAAATAATGACTAAACAGTAGCATTGGAACAGATGAGAAAAAGGTCTATTTCCACTTTTTTGTAATGTGTGTGATTAATTAATTTACATTTACATTTTTTGTTATTTGTTTTCTTATTCTAAATAATTTTTCTCCTTTACATCTGATTTTGTATTCTCTTACATAAAGAGAATCCACAAAATTATATAAACTTCAGACTTACAGCATCTGTGAGTGCCTGACTAGTGTGTTCAAAACATACACAGATGAAGGTCAATTGGCTTTGAGTAATATTCATGTTAAAGAGCACAAAAGTTGCTGAAAAGAAAGATTGAATTGTTGGCAAGGAAAGATTAACTTGGCTCTTGGAGGTTATCATCAGGTGTTTCTGTTTAATTTTATTTAAAAGAGAGTGAGCAAGCCCTTAGAAGTGTTTCAATGACTCTATGATATAATTTGAGTGATATTTTTACAAAGATTCCTTTAGCTGTTGCTTTGAGAATGGATTCAAGATTGGCAAGATTGGAAACTGGGAGACCAACTGGAGGTTATTGCAGTGAAAGAGGCAGAGGATAATATGGGTTGAACGTGTCAAAAGTGGTCAAAGTGCAGATATATTTAAAAGACTATCTGATAGAATGGGCTAGTGAATTGGATGTGACGTATAAGAGATCAGAGAAGTTGGCAAAATTCTTTACTTAAGAAAATAGGCCATCAGGGTGTTATGTTTTGAAATAGAAAACACTGTTGAAGGAATAGGTTTGGGATAAATCCAAGGTTGTTTCTGTATGTATAAAATATGAGGTGCTTGTAACACATCTAATTTGAGATGTTAATTATTCAAATTTCAGTCATCAATGACTATTGCTATTTAAAGGCAAAGGACTGGATAATACAATAGTGGATCTGAAAATCAAAAGAAAGCAAAGTTAACTGCGTTGGAAAATTGCTTAACTACAATATTTCTTTGGCAATTAGATGACCAGTACTCAAATCTTCAGAATACTATGGAAAGCTTGCTTTTGAGGAAAAAGGTGGTTGTAATTATTAACATTCAAACCAAGACACTTCACATAGATTGCAAAATAAACTGCAGAGTCTGTTTTACTGCAAAGGGCCTACCCTCAATGCTAAAGAGCAAGTATGTCACTTTACAGAATAAGACACACCTGATCACATTCTTTTCAATCGCCTTGAGGACCTGCCAGGGAAAGTTGGACAATAAATAAGGAAGACTGAAGGTAAATCATTGTCTCTGAATTGTGGTGTTGATGACAACTATTGACTAATGGTTGCCAAAAGATCAGACAATTCTGTCTTGGAAGAACAACAGCCAGAATGTACTCAAGAATCAAGGGTAGTGAGACTTCGTCTCATATATTAGACATTTTATCACAGAGGTCAATCTAATTGATATAGTGGATTCACAACAGGGATCACAAACTTGACTCAAGACCGTAATATCACTCTGTGTCAGAGTCAAATGGATGGGGCCTAATAATAATAATCTGTTCTACTGAAATTTCTCAAATAGTACTAATGAAATATAGACCCATCATTGCCTAGCCTTCTCCTGGTAGAGGGGCTAGTAGATTCAAAATACCAGAGAGGCATGGCCTTTGGATTAGCAGTGCCACCCCCCATGGACCATGTCACCAGAGTTTCTATATATAAAAAGAACACTCCAGGTAAAATAAATTGTCTAGGGAAAGACATAGCATTTTTATTTTTTTTCATGGTAGAAACAGGTTTTCATTGTGTCAGCAAAAGAACTAAGCAATAAATTAATCTCTGGCTTGTCAAAAAAAAATATTGCTTCAAGCCTGACCTGAAGGAGTCACTGGAAATCTGAAGGGAATAGCTCAGGTCTGGAAAAATCCTTTTGAGACAATAACCCTGTCTGGTTTCTGCTCTGTTTTTAGTGGAATTTGGTATAAATGGCTTACAAGTGTCTTTTAACGTGATGTAGTTCAAAGCTATCAGCTATGTCACATGAGATTGGAAATGCACTCAGCAGGACTTCAGGACCCAACAAGGTGCAAAGCCACATAGACACAGAGACCCCATAATACTAAATGATTCAATAATGCTTTCAACATCTCCAAGGAGAAGATAAATACAACCCTCATGAATCTTGACAGCATCATATCTGTCATTATTACAGAATGCAGATTTCAACATGGGAATGGAAATAAGAACAGATATTATCATTTCAGTGTTGAGAAGGGATAAGGTGAAACAAGCTTCATTTGACAAGTTCACCCGAGGAAAAACAACACATGCCATGAAATGAATCAAGAGAAAGTGATTTACAAGGTAGTCACAGAATGATAAGCATTTTGCGAAGAAACTGAGAGTCGACAAATTAGATTCTAAGGAGACACCTTCCCAGAGATATTAGTCCCAGGAGGAGATCTTGCCATGCATCAGCTTAAATGTTTTCTGTGGAACTTCTGCATGAAGCCAAAAGCATTGTGGACTTTCCTTCGCTCACCAACATGACTCATTTAATTCCATTTATTCCTAAAAAACACTGTCTGGGTAAGTGCAGACAAACTACACAGTTAATAAAAGAAAACCAAGCTATTTTCTTACACAATTTACTTAGGAAACGCAACTGCTTCAGAAGCCCAACCAGCTCCCATCCTCTCAATGTTTGGGTTTAGCAAAAAAAAAAAGTATTCATTTTAGTCAACCCTTGATTTTGCCTCTGAGACTCAACAAACTTTGAATTATTTTCACAGGAAAAACCAATAATTCTTTTTTATTTAAAAAAAAAAAGCACAATACATGTGGTTCACATTTGTTAGCTTCCTTGGAAGGAATGGGGTAAACAAACATAAGGGAAAACTCTTTTTTCTGCCACCTCCCCAGAAAAAAATTTTAATCAGAAGAGATTCAGTTGCAGATATGCGGATTTTTAAGTCAAACAAGTTCAATTATATGCCTTTGGAAAAGCAGGATATTTTATTATTATTATTATTATCCACAGTAAAAAATATTTTAAGTAAATGGGTTTGATAGCTATTTTTATAGATATGTTGTAATTCATAATGATGGGATAGAAGATTAAATATTCTTATTGTAGATTTACCATGGAACATTAATTCCTCAGATGAAACCATAAAATCCTAAAATGGGAAACTTACTTTGAACAGCAAAATGCTTAGGTTGAGTAACATTAAAATGTATCAAATCAACTCTGACTAATGTAATGGAGAATAAGTGGGGAAATGGAGAGGGTCAACATTGTACAACATTGTACATTCACTGTAAAGCACAACCTTCCTGGGTGGCTTTCGTGACTCATTCTAAGGCTATCTTCATACTGGAAGTTAACGGAAGCTGCTAAATCCACTAATCCATGAAGATAAGCCTGCCAACCTACCCCTTGTAGAGGCACTGCAAGACAGCATGGCGCTGGCTTCAGGAGGGACGGCATTAAGTTCTTAAGCTTCATCTAGAGCCAAGAGATGATTTTCACAGTATGTTTTCTGCCTAACTACAATCTCCCCTTTTTAATATGCTTTGCTTTTGTTTACTAGAATTCAAAATTCTATATGAAAGAGAAACCCACTGAAAGGAAACCAAATCATCCTTCCCAAAGCAAGTGCAATAATGTTTAAAGAGTTGCTTTCATTTTGTAGTTAGGGGCACAATCTCCCGGAAAGCTGAGATATTTCTGTGGAGATTTTCCCCCCCTCAATTTATAGATGACAAAATAATGCTTTGAGGTAATGGTGACCTAAACAAGTCTTAAATTCAGAATTAAAAGATAAAAAACAAAGTCAAACTTACTAAGGGTTCTCCAACGTGTTTCCAAGGCTGTAAATCTAACAGGAGGGGACTGCCCATCTCCCACTAAGTTCAGACACAGAGACTTTCATTTATATGACAGATCACATACTTCCTGCCTAAAGTTGTATGACTTAATGATTGTCACCTGTGTAGAGTATATTAGGAAGTTTACCACGGAGAACCTGTTTATTCTGGGACGGCTTGACCAAATTCAGTCCATTAATAGCAAGTGTGTGTGAACCATTTTCTAAGGGATTGACTCAGAAAGTTATCATTCACGTGTTTAGAGACAATAGAAGATACCACACTGCTGTGTCAAGTGAGGGGTCAAAAATCTCTCTATTTTTGTGTTCATGTAAGGAGGTTGAAAATATTGCCATTAGTGCAAATGAGGCATACTGAAAACTCCAACAAGAACATTTTAAAGTCTCATTTTAGAATGCCAAATCTGAAAGCTGGTCAATTTTTCAAATGGAAATGACAAATTAGTAGTTGGGAAAGGGATTAAATATTTGGACGATATATTAGGGCTGTTGTTGGAGACATCAATTTAATTTCAAATCTTTTTTTAAATTTTATCATTTTTGTGTGCATGTACCGTCAAATCAGATCTGACTGGTACAGAAGGAGATTGCCCCTCCTTCCCCGGCAGAGCATCTGGTGGATTCGAACCGTAATTTCAACTCTTAACAATACTATGGGCACAGAGTAGAATTTCATCATAGGATTTTCAAACCTGTGATCCTTCAGAAGCCTTATTTCTGGGGCCTTTCTGGTGGAGATGGACCATCATTCTTCCATTTAGTAATCCAATGGTCAACTATTTGCATCACCCACGGAATTCTTTACTCAAGACGCAAGCTATGTATTTGGAAATTGTAAGGACAGACTTCATATAGCAATAAGACAAGAGAAAGACATTGGAGGTATACAAATTGGCAAAGAGGAAGTAAAATTATCCCTCTATGCAGATGACATGATAG
>NW_006399887.1:5610019-5636443 GCF_000299155.1 Elephantulus edwardii
CGGGATGGGTGTGTCAGAGGCGGTGCGGTTGGCGCAGGATAGAGCAGGGTTTAGAGCTGTTGTGCATAGGGTCGCTATGAGTCGGAAAAGACTCGATGGCACATAACAACAACAACACAGGGAGTCTGCTGGCCTAGTAGTTAAGAAGCTGTGCTACAATCCCAATGGCACGTGGTTCAAATCAACCAGGTGGTGCTCCGCAGGAGAAAGATGGGTACGCGCCTCCTGTGTGATTTATTGCCTCTGACAACTCGCTAGAGCGTCACCTACAGGTTGGTTCTGACCTGACGGTACACAACAAGAACTAAAAAAAAAAAAAAAAGTTTTAAACTACACAGAAGATTGTTATTAAAAAATACTTCCTTTCTTTGGCATTTCTTCAAAAAGTTGAACATAGAAATTCCATATGACCAAGTTATTGCATTGCTTGGAATATACCCCGAGAGAATGAAAACTGAGGCACAAAAGGAGACTTGTACACCAATGTTCTTAGAACATGGAAAGAGCCCAAACGTCCAACCTCAGCTGAATGGATTGAGAAAAGATGATACAGTCACATGGTGGAATATTATGCAGCATGCAGGAGCAATGGTTTTATAAATTACTACCTAACTTGGAGGGATTGGAGAGTATTATGTTAAGTGAGCTTAGTTCCATAAGGACAAATACTGTATACGACCATGATTATGGAACGAGTAAGAGGATCCAAAGCAGTCACGGTCATGGGGGAGCACAGGGGTGAGGATGGGTGAGGAGAGGGGGTGTTAATCACGGGGTTGCACAATTTGATGGATGAGGGAGTGAAGGGAATGAGAAAAATCTGGTGTGAAAAACAATGTATGCAAGCTTTTAAGTAAACCAGTATATAACAAAATTTTTTTAAAAAAATTATTTCCTTTCTAAGATATCCATTACCCTACAGAAACCAGAAATCTACATTAGTAGGGAGCCATTTATGAATTGGTCATATGGAACAATTTAAAGGATTTGGTTTTACAGTAGGATACTACAGTCTACAAAGCAAACTCAGAAGTAAACAGAATGCTTCCTGTCATCTATGGGTAAGAAAAACGAGATGAACAAAGATTAGAAATGTATTTCACTTAGCATGGTCCTAAATTTGACAAAGTGCAAAGAAAGTATAAAATAGATTTCATTAATACCAAGTACTCCTCAATTTTTCTTAGCACAAACATTAAAATGGCATTTGTACCAATTGCATTGACATTTTTCTCCAAAGTAAATTAGAATCAGCTGTGATATTGGCTATTGCAATCTTCTCACTCAATTCAAGTTAATAAATAAATCAATTAGTAACAAGAACCTCAACATTAATCTATGGCAGACACTACCATTTACTTCTTTTCTAACTAGAAAATGTGTCATTACCTATGCCTTGTTTCCTACTTGGAATTCATTTTTATGCTTTGAAAGAATTACTCTAGTTCCACAGTGATTAAAACTTTGTATCTTACAGTGACAGAATTTTCTTAAGAATAAAGGAATCCGAAAGGTAATTTTATAGAAATGTTTTTGTATATTTTTACCAAAGCCTTATAGTTGTTGTTGTTCTGTACCATTGAGTTGGAACTGACTCATAGCTGACCATCAGCAGGTTTTCAGAGGCAGCGAATCATACATATATACATACAAAGATAAGTCTATCTTTCTCCCATGGAGCAACTGGTGGATTCAAACCATGTACCTCTGGGTTCACAGTATAATTCCTTACCATTAAGTCATCAGAGCCCCCTGAAACCTTACTAGGAGATGCAGCATGTAAAACAGCTGTGGAACTGTCCTATTAAAGCAAAGTCTACCTATCAGAGTCACATGGACCTGGAAGCACATCTCTGAAATTTCTAGGAGCCCAAGAATATGGTTTGAACATCACTCATGAATCCAACAGTCTATATAATAAGTGAATCACACTCCCTTACACCCTGGATTCTTCTATTAAGGAAAAGTAGACTCCTATCTTGTCGAAGACTTCCTACATGTCTAAATAAATTACTTCCACTGGTAGTCCCTTGTCTAAAAGGCATTTATTTATTCTTTAAAAAGATCTATTTACACTTTATAAAATTCAGGTGGCTAAGTCAGGCATGACTTCCACTTACAGAAACCATATATACTTTCCCCCGAAAGATTCTATTTGCTTATTTGTTCTTTGAACCAGCTTCAATGTACAGGTCAGTGATTAATAAGGGTGATTTGAGTGATGATAGTGCCTCATGCACAGAAACAAATGTTTTGTTCTCTAAATAGAAACTCAGGTACCCTATCAGAGGCTCATGAGTCCTTCGCCTTCTTTTGACTCACTGGCTATATAAAACTGCTCAGATTGACTCACCTGCCTCTAAGACTACAGCCACGTGCAGCTTCTTTGCCTGATCTTTTCTACTATTGCTTATAATCATGGAACATTTGTGCTGTGTGTTCAGGTCTTACTCTGAGTTTTCCCCTTTATCTTGATTTTGTCACTTTCTCACCATTGCTAAAGTTATTCTCTCAACTTTCATGGTCTGAACAAGAACCAACTCACAGATGACCCTTCACTGGGTTTTTGATGCTGTAAATCAGAGTGGAAATTGCTCATCTCTCTCCCACTGAGCTGCTGGTGGATTTGAACTCCCAGCGAGGCAGCACATAACAGCTTTTGTGTTAGCAGCACAACTCCCTACAGACTAAACAACACTGTTGTCCTTATGTACTATCAAGACAGAACTGACTCATGGTTGACTATCTAGAGAGTTATCAGAGGCAGTAAATCACACGTAAAGAGACTCTCTTTCTCCCTGAGACTAGCTGGTGGATTCTAACAAAGTCCCTTTAATTTGGTAGTACAACTCTTTACCAGTAAGCCATGCCAGGCACAAACTAACCACACTTCTGCCCTTGATAGTTTACATTAGATTCTCATTACCTGGCTCCTGAACAAAAATGTCTCATATAGCATTGATGCTAGTGAATGTGCCATGTTGGTAATTGCATATTGTTATGCCAGACCATTTTCCAGATTGCAGTCTGTCTTAACACAAAGCATATACACTCAAGTCTGGCCCCAGACTCACTTACAGTTGATGCTTGAGAGATAAGGGCAAAATGGGAATTGATTTCTTAAAGCTTCTTATGATGGTGTTAGCCAGGGAGAGATTGGAGACAGGCAGGTCACATAATTAAGCTTCCTAGTCACTGTTCTTAAATGTCTGCATTATAGAAGCTATTTTCTCAGAAGAAGAATAGAAGAGGGGAAATTCCTATGTGTTACTATACAAAGAAGCTCATTTTTAACTTAAGGAGTAAATGTGCTGGAATTGTCCTATCTAGACTCTTTTCTTTACTGATGGTTTCTAATTTGGGGTGCGATTTTCACATTTAATTCTTTGTTTTACATCTAACTTCAACACCCTGGGGAAATTATTTTTAAAGAAAATAATAATAATTCAATGAATTGTAAAGTACAAAAACCTTTTAAAAAGAAAAGTCTTCTACGTAATAAAAAAGAAAAGTGCCAGAGTAATTGAAGGGAACCATGTCTTTTCTTACTACATGGAGGACTCAATTAGAGACACTAGCAGTGAGGTTGAAGTTCTTCAGTTCACTTTGTCTCTCCCTAACTGTGACTGATGAAGAAAAATTAGAAGAACTACATTATTAGCTATAATTTTTAAGCACTTTCTTTCTCTAATATCTGTGTCACTTCTTTGACTCTCTCGCTCTTCTTCCCTCCCCCTTTCTCCTCCTCTCCCTCTATCTCTCTCTTTCGTGGTCTCTTCCCTCTTCTTGCTAACCAAAATGTTGGATGTTTTAGCCCACCAAGGTCACCTCAGAAGAGAGTCCTGAGGTTCTATTCAAAGAAAAATCAGTCATCAAAAACCTCGCCTACAGAGCACAGTTCTAGTCTGAAAGACATGGGGTCTGCTTAACAGCAACTGGTTTACAGTTAGGCACACTCATATCAGAGTGCCAATCACATCAGAAAGCCTTTCTTTTTCTTCCAGCCTTTTGAATTAATTGAACAGCAATCTCTCTGTCCAATAAATTATAGCCAGACTTGAGCTGCGTGGGTTTTGTTGAGGTGTTTTGTTTTTTATTTTTAGGAGTTTTTGGTTCTTTTTTCTAAGACCTGAGTCCTGATCAGTTACACATTTTGTACTTAAATTCTTCTGATTGTCTTCCTCACATATGGTTGTCTTGGATGATAAAGATTTAAAAAGCAAGCTGTATATCCATCTTTGTATATGATTGGAGGGGCTGTTTTGATAGATTAGGCATTCAGGAATCCTAGCACAAAGCTAGGCATGAAGAGTTCAAAATCTTGTTATCTATTAGTCCAAATAAACAAGTAAAAACTATCTTGAATAAATTCTTTAACATAGGAAGAAAAAGATAGTTTCCAAAAATATCATAATGAAAAGAATTGATTTTCTATTTTATGAACCAAATCATAAAAAAGGAAGCTTTAAAAACCTTTATGAGATTGTTTGTGAATGTACTTCTGTGGCTTTGTTTCTAATAATTTGAATCTCTATTTTTAATCGAGGGCAGAACATAGGTGAAATAGGGATGGTGCTGTATTTTTCCCAGGCTGGGTCATGTAGAATGGGTATTTACTAGGTCTTCTCAGAATTTAGAGGAACAGCAGGGAATAAGAGATTCAACACAGCAGACACTTAGAACATGATCACAAGTAATTTCAGGATCTTGACCTGAGATTCATCAATGCTAGAAATTTCCTTATTAAAAAGTCATGTTGAGGGAGTTTTTACACTTTGCATTTTTAATAATCCAATGCTTCACAGTAAACTTATAAAATAAGCCTCATCAGTGAGTTGAATACAATTTTCCATGTCTTTTATATCCAGTCTGGAAGGTAGATACTTAATTACAATTTTCCTTTCTAGTAGAGGAATATGGAAATGAATATGAAAACATTAGATACTCAAGGAAAGGTGGCAAGACCAAAGTTAGGTCAGAAACTGTAAGACTGAAAAGAAAGTTCTTCCAAGGCCACCTTGATCTCTCACTGACGTTTCTCCAAACTTTTGGCAAATGCTATCTGTTTGGGTTCTAGTAACAATACTCAATCTTGTCATACTTTCACCTTTAATTTCACTCTGTCGGTGCTAGGATAGGACCTGTCTAACTTAGTATCAGGGGACAAAGCCATTTTATTTTGGGAATGTAATTAACATTTTGAACAATATTTAAAACAAAATACATGCCCAAGTAAATGGTGTCTGCTCAGTTACTACTTGAGTATCCTCCTCATCAAAACAGTTAATTAAAAAGCCCACTACTGAGCTCCTTCAATCTCAACTCAATGGATAACTATATTAATGGAGAGCTTTTCATTCAAATCCATAATTATATTTGGCAGTCTGAAATTTTTATCTTTTTTTATTTCCAATTAACCTTTATTCCTTAAACAGTTTTAAATCTTTCCAAACCACTTCTTCTAGACCCTACCTGGTGCGTAGTACCTTTCTTCCTATAAACAACGTGAGTAGAATTATCAGGCTGTTTTTTTCCCCTGGTTGATAGGAATACTGCTTGAAAAGGTATATGTTCACGAGATTTTAGAACTTAAACATAGATAAGGTATTATCTTACCACAGCCTGAACTTCAAAAATTAAAACCTGGAGCTAACTAACATAATGATTCAAAATCTACTCTTACAATGGAATATATCTTTCTCTTACAGTTGCTCATAAAAATTAATAACTGAACCACTTCTGACTACTAAATCCAATGTAGCACTGAAATGGAAATTTTGACTGAGAAATAGATCATCACATTAAAAGCTACTCTTTTGGACTTTCTTTTAGATTTCAGGTCTATTAGACAAATATTACCCCATGTGATCCTTATACCACCGTCCTTCCATTCATGCCTGCTGCTGTTCATGAAGTTATAATAGACACTGAGTCACCTGTGAATGAACAAAAAATGAATTCAGGGGAGTTCAAGTGATTTCTCCCAAGATCATAAGAAATCCTTTGAATTTCCAAGATGCAGATTTTTGTCTATTATTCTGTTACAGTGTCTCCTAATCGTACATTCAGTAGCCTTTAATATCTATTCATAATAGGAAAAAACACAACTTGGAAAATAGATCTTCTCAAAATGTGAGGGAAAAACATTTTTATTATTTTTATTGTACAATATTACCACACACAACACACATTTATTTACTTAAAGATTTAATGTGAGTCCAATTATTTTACTAAATTAAAGACTAAGGGGCAAATCAAAATTACATGAAATATGATCCTAATCCACTAAGAAATTAGAATTAGGTACAGTGACAAGACCAACGCATGTGAAATAACCAGGGAAGAGCACAAGAGTCAGCTCCACCAAGCTAAGGAAATGTTGATTGGTTCATTATTTTTACCTGTAGATGCAGTGAAGCCGACCCAGATACTGTACACTTTTCAGGACCATTCCAGCTGCATGGAATGTGACTTAAGTCTCTCAGTCGAACCCCTCAAGGAGTGTCCTATCTGAAGAGAATGTCTTCACTCATAGTCACTCCTCTTTCTTATTGTTGTTAGGTGTTATTGAAACAACTATGACTCATTGTGACCTTATGAACAAAAAATCTGAGCCTTATCCTATCTCATGCTGTCTTCATGATCTCGGATATGTTCTAACCCATTGTTACAGTCACTGTGTAAACCACTTGTAGAGATTCTTCCTCTTTTTTCTCTTAACCTCCACCTTTCCCAGTATAATGTATTCTTCCAAGAACTGGTTCTTGCACTCAGAGTATTCTACAGCTGTTGGATATTGTCGGGAGAGTGGAGGGCGGCGCCAGAGGTGGTATAAAGATCCAGGCCCCATGATTCAATTCATTATTTCTCTAAAGGGGCATTCTATCTTCAGGGCTCCATCTTGGGTTAATAGTTACTTTTAGTAACTGCATCTTGGGTGCAAGGGAGTTCTGGTGGCCTAATGGTGAGGAGTTATACTGCGACACAAAGGCAGGCAGTTCTAACTACCAGCTTCTCTGCCGGAGAAAAACGGGCAATTAATTCCAATGCAATTTACAGCCACTGAAAACTCATTGGAGGGTGAGCTATGAGTTGGTTCTGACTTGAGGGTACATAACACAACATCTTGATACCATTTCACCAATGATTTGCCCACTTCTGTTTCCCTCACACTAGCTGCCACCCAACCTTAGGCTTTCTTCCTGAGAGTACTGTTCAATAAAGCTCCTGCATACAAGTTTCCGCCCTAGAATCTCAGGAGATTCCAAGATACAACATAGTTCAATTCATTCCCCTCCTTCTTCTCACATTTGAATTTCACCTCTGATTTCCATTAGAATTAGCTTCACCTCCTAAATTCATCCTATCCCCAGCTGTCTATTCACCTCCCTTCTCTAGATGTCTCAATTTAACCCACATATGGAATTGTTCTTTCTGATACTTTCATGTAAAGTCTTAACATTATGACTGTGCCTGTCAACATGTATATTCCCTTATGAACGGTAGGGCTGTTTTTCTTGTACAGCCACCCAAATAGAGTGCACTCAGCTGGGAAAAGACCTAAATCCTGAGGAATAAAGGTGGCATGAGGCAGCCTCTATCTGTTTCCATCAAGAAGTTTGTGGTGATTGAAATGATGTTTAAGTCCATTGACTACTATGGAAGTATATCCACAAGATGACAGATACATTAGCAGAAAATTCACAGTTTTAAGATAAAAGTCAAGGAGGTATATGTGAAAACCAGAGGGAAAAATGAAAAGCACCTGCTACAAGTGCAAAGAGTGTAGCATGACAGTACGAGGCCAGGAACACGATATATTCCTCTGATGGTTGTAAATTTTCAGTCCAGCATTCTTAGGCTCCACAACCTTTGGTCCAACAACTGAAAATCCATAGAATCTACAATCAAGAAACCAAGTGTCATATTGCATTGAGAAAATCTGATTCATACTCTAAAAAGCTAAGGTGTCACGTTGATGATTAAAGTATACCTGACCCATGCTATAGTCATCAATAGCTTCATATGCATGCAAAAGCTGAATGAGAAAACAGAACTGTTGTATTCAAATTGTGATCCTGGCAAAGAACACCATGGGACAATAGAAGAATGAACAAACAAATCCATCTTGGAAGAAAGGCAACCAGAATGTCCTTAAACATGAGAATGATAAAGACTTCAAATTGTTTGCTTTGAACATGTTATTAGAAAATTACCAGGAAAGGATATCATGTTTGGTAACATGCAGGATCAGGAAAAATGAGATGTTCCAAAGTGAGAGGGAAAGACTGATACAATAGCCACAATGAACTTATACCAAAGATCATAAAGAGGGTACAAGGTCAAGCAACAAATCATTCTGTTCTACACAATGTCATCATGACTTGAAGACCACTGATGACAAATAACAGCTACTATCATCATTTCAGATACTTAAAATGCCCCAACATGAACTAGGTATTAGAGAACACTATGGATACAGTAGTTCTATGCTTCCAAGTTTATTTGCAAAATGATTGTAAACTGGTGGTCTGTATGCTTTTAAAATGTGATACAGAGACTGAATAGCCAGATAACTACTTTTGTGACATGCCACTCCAAGCCCCAACTCCCACCTTGCAATACGTGAATATTCATTTCAGTCATATTCTCTCATGAACTGACAACCTCAGGAAAGAAGTCTGGTAAAAAAAAAAAAATGAATGATACTGTTCCTTGATATCTTCTGCACCAAGGGCAACTTTTGAAGCATGGCACCAGCCAGGAAATGTATTGCATTGGGAAAGTTTGTAGTTAGGAACCTCTCCAAATTATTGAGGAGTGATGATATCAGTTTGAGGACTAAGGTGTATCTGATCTAGGCCATGGTCTTTCTGGTCACTTGTTAGGCATCTGAAAGCTGGAAAATGAATAAGGATGACAGAAGAAGAATTGATGTCTTTGACCTGAGGTGTTGGAGAAGAGCACTGAACATCCTGTGAACTTCCAAAAGAACAAGCAAACGTCTAGGAGAAAGTACAATAGAGAGCTCTTTGGAGGCAAAATGACAAAGCTCACCTCACAGACACTTCAGGTATGTTGCTAAGAGGGGCTATTCCTTAGAAAGGGTTATCATTCTAGGAAAGGCAGAGGAGTTGACAAAGGAAAAGACCTCAACTAGGTGAATGGACATGGTGACTGCCACAACAGGCTCTAACATGTCAGGAAGTGTATAGATGGCACACAATATCAGATCTGTTGTTCATAGGGTTGCTATGGGTCATACTCGACTCAGTGGCACCTAACAACGACAATAACAATAGTGTTCTCAGCTCAAGTCATTCCCCACTATGGTATGGCCTCTGTTGTTTCCATGAAAAGAAAGAGAGCCAGATTGTTTCAGAATCTACTGAATACCAAGTTTTCTGCTTTCTGTATGGTGATTTTAACCATATTTTATATATAACCAGATATCAATTGACATTCCTTGAGACTAAAAGAAATTGTTCTGAGCATTTGTCATATTTTGCCGAAGTCTAATATTTTTCCCTTAGATTTTTATGACTATTTAGATATGATTTCATGGTCATCTCTAGTTCTAATCTCCAAATTCTTGCTAGCACTGGCCTTAAATAGCTGTTCTCTTTACTCCAAGATGACACAGATGTAGAACTCAGCTTCCCAAAACCACTCCAAAAAGATAAGGAAACAAATTGCTAACTTTGTTGAAGCAATGCCATTGCACATCACACCATGAGAAACAGCATAAATAACCCAAATAATTAAATACCTGTTTTAAGTCCATCAACCTTTCTAACACTCAGGGTTGTCTGTCAAAAACTTCATCCTCTTAGCAAGCTTCTATTGTCTTTTAGTTTCATTGCTCTTGACTTCTCCTTGGCCCTCCATTTTCTATTCCACCTCCAATGTTTCTTATTCTGTCATGTAGAGAATTTTAGCCCTTATCCCCTTCTTAGATCTAGAAATAATTTTGTATTCATAAGTAGCTTCAGTGGCATAGTGAATAACGTGTTGGATTGTTAATCAAAAAGTCAGCAGTTCAAATCCACCACTACTTTCTGCAAGACAGATGAGCCATTTCCTCTCATAAAGATTTACATTTCAAAAACCTAATGCAGTGCCTCTATTGGTCAGTAGGTGACGAATAGACTTTACTCACACTTTATGCTGGCAGGGTGTTCGTAAAGGCCATTAGTATCGATAAGCCTATGAGAATGGGCTTGAGAGACCCTTTCTACGTAGATGGCACCAAAAGCGAAGAAGGAAGCCCCTGCCCCTCCCAAAACTGAAGCCAAAGCAAAGGCATTAAAGGCCGAGAAGGCAGTCCTGAAGGGCATCCACAGCCAAAAAAAAAAAAAAGAGAGAGAGAAGATCCACACGTCACCCACCTTCTGGTGGCCTAAGACTATGAGACTCCAAAAGCAGCCCAAATACCCCCGGAAGAGTGCCCCCAGGAGAAACAAGCTTGACCACTATGCAATCATCAAATTTCCCCTGACCACTGAGTCAGCCATGAAGAAGATAGAAGATAACAACACACTTGTGTTCATTGTGGATGTCAAGGCCAGCAAGCACCAAAAAAAAAAAAAAAAAAGGAAGCTCTATGACATTGATGTGGCTAAGGTCAACACTTTGATCAATCGTGAGAGAGAGAAGAAGGCCTATGTTCGACTTGCTCCTAACTATAATGCTTTGGATGTTGCCAACAAAATTGGTATTATCTAAACTGAGTCCAGCGGGCTAATTCTAAATATAAATATTTCTCACCAAAACAAGAAAAGGCCATTAGTATCTTTGGTATTCTGAGTCTTATCTTTTTAGCACTACTAAAGAACTGTCAATATGGAAGTCTCATGGTATAGTGGAAAGGAGCAGCACTGCCATCCTAAAGGTACGTGATTCTAAGCTACCAGATGCTCTGTGGAGGAAAAACAGACAATCTCCTCATGTGTGATTACTGCCTCTGAAAATTTATGGGAGGGTCAGCTATGAATTGGTTCTGACTCAACAGCACACAACAGAAACAATAAAGAATTGTTAAAGCTTATAAAATCTTGGTCTTCTCATTCTACTTTTCTACAATTTTCAGTAAGTGTTAAGATGCAGTCCATACATTAATTTTTCTACTGGAATAAACTATGTCCCTCTTCAAAAGAAAGAAGGAGCAGGCTCTCTGAGTTTAAATGGACATTTTCTTGTCCTATATTTAGAGATGAGAAAATTATTACAGAAGGAATACACAAAGCTCGAACCAACTGCTTTCCCACGTTCTGTTTTACCTACAGCAAAAGTGGCCAAAAGTTGAGTCTATGTTCTTGTGTACTACAGAGTTGGAACCAACTCATAGCTGACCCTTCAGGTTTTCAGAGGCAATAAAAGCATGTGGGTTGTTTTTTCACAGTGGCAGTATCTGGTGGATTAACTGTTAATTAAGGAAACAAGAAAAAGGAAACAAAAAAAGATGGAAAGATGAGAGAAAGGAATTTTCAGTGATATTAAAATTTATGGTTAAAATTTGTCTTTGACTTACATAAAGTTGATCTTAAACATTGGTAAGTCAATTTCAATTTACAACAACCTCATATACAATAGAACAAAATGTCATCTGATTACGTGGTATCTGCATAGCACATCTATGATATGTTTGAGACCATTGTTGCTGCTACTGTGTCAATTCATCTTACTGGCAGTGTCACTAATATTACTGCTGAAACATGATGCTCTTTTCTAGAAACTTTTCTTTCCCAGTGACTCCCAAGAAGTATTCTGGTCATACCAGACTGATTTACTCAAACTTCTAGCAGTCCTTGGAATATTTAGCGCAGTCTTTGCCCATACCATAGTTGGAATGCATCAATTCTTCTGTCTTGTTTTCATTGTTCAGGTTTTGTACGCATATGAAGTGATTAAAATATCATGAGTTGAGTCATGTGGACCTTGTCGTAGAGCAAAGCAAGGTGTAGAGGCAGCAAACGACATTGTATGTTTGTGATTAATCTGCTGTTAAGAACAGAAGGGATATAAGGAGAATAGCCAACAAAAATTGGTCTTTCTGACTGAGCTGAATATTTATTTATGGTGAGCAATCTGTAAAGCAGCTTTCACACAGCGATCTTATGAACAAAAAATAAATCCTGTGGGTATGTAAAACCTTACATGCCTACTTAACCTCAGAAATCCCTAATGGCTTAGTAGTAAGGAGTTGTGCTGTCAACCCAAGGGCTTGTGGCTCAAATTCACCAGATATTCTGTGGGATAAAGATGGGCAGTCTCCTCCCATGTAACTGTCTCTAGCTGCTGTGTGGGAGAAGGATGGGCAATCTCTTCCCTTGTGATTAACTGCCTCTGAAAACCCACCAGAGGGTCAGCTCTGGGTCAGTTTCAACTCGTTTTTACACAACAAAAACAATAACCTTTTGAAGGTTATTGATATGGAGGTTATCAGACGTTTCTCACTCAATAGTCCATAACAACAACATAAAACCTTATTTGTCAAACTTACTCTGTGCTTTCTTAAACTAGAAGACTCTTTGCATTGGTTTTATTGTCCTTATTCACATGTGGACTTTTTGGGGACTTGTGAAAAAAATAAAGAGAGACATGCTTTTGTTTATATTTACTGGCTAACATGGTCTTTGTTTTTTACTCTCTTACAAATTCAGAAGTTCAATGATTTTAGAGGTTCCAAAATAATGTGCTGGCCTGATGATTTCAATTATAAAATTTATTCTGCAATTACATCTTTTCACACTTCAGTAAAACCCACACGGTACTATGCCTAAAATTGTGGCTTTTCTGAAAACCAACTTTATGGTATTCTATCCCTCCCAATGGCAATAAAGATTTTATTTTACCTAAACTGTGTACATGAAAACCTGTATGGGACTGTGATTTTCAATGAGAGCACAGGCATGGTTAAGCATGTATTTGCAAAGAGCACCTTTCCGACATGGAAGTGCACATATTATTCTTTATCTATAAGAGAGGAACAAAATAAAGTAAGTTCTACATTGGTGAGTGGTAGTAATAGGCCTTATTTAGTACCATCAAGAGTAAGCATGAAAGCCTATAATGGCCTCAGTAGAATTTAGTGATCTTTTCGATTGCCTAACTTTGCATTTTTGAAATAGAAAACAACAGTTTATTTCAAGTAATTTGTTTTTTCCCTCCACTATGTTATACAACTCTCTTCTACTTTGCAAGTAATACTATTCTTCTACAGAAAATCTTTTTGAGTTTTATGTCTATAGACGCAAGCTAACTGATTATTATATTTCTGCTGTCATCATTTACATCAAGTCAAAAGGAGTGGAGGCTTTTTTACAAAACATATATTCCTTCATGATGCAGAAAAATGAAAAATGTCTCCTGTAAGCTATGTGGTAATAATAACTTGCTATTTTAACCTCAAGATGCCATCTGCATTTCATAATGTAATTTCCCAGCTCTGAAAGGACAATGATGAAATGATCTGACCTTTACATATTACTGTTTGATTTCTTTCTCAGTGTTCACTGGGAAAATAAGAAGAGCTAAATATACCTGAGCCTTTTCTGTTTTTCCTTACCCACAAATGAATTGTCTAATTAGCCTCTCTACTCTCCCCTCCCTTCCAGAAATGTTTGGCATGTTTCCCCACTTTTGGTGTTGATGAGTGGCCCCATCATAGACTCCTGGAGCAGAAAGCAGACCACTTTTTCTGTTGGCAGGATATCTTGTGCATTGAGAAATAATAACAGGCTTTAGATTTTCCAAGTCTTCATCTTGGGCTCAAGCAAACAAATCACCCTTGGAAGTAAACCTGACAAGTAAAGTGTTGTGTTGTCTGCTTTATGGACCATGACATAGATGCCAATGGAGGAAAAAACCCGAAAGTCTGCGCTCCAACCAAACAGCCTTCCCTTTCTCCTTTGGGGAGAGGTCAGGTTTTTTTTTTTTAGACCTTTAACTGTGAACAGTGAACAGTTAAAGAGAAGCAGCTCTTTCCAGGAAGTAGTCCTGCTGAACTGGAGCAAGTACACTACATAGTCCTCTCAATTACGCTTTATTGGAGACCTGAAATACAGAGCTAGATTTTTTTGAGTGGATTCAACATGACCCTTCATTTAGGGAAAGAAAATTTGTCTTTATTAATTGTGGCAAATACATATGTAATAAAGCATTCCTCATTTCAACTTCCTTCTTAGGTTCAAGTTGGAATCATGAACATACATAGTCATCATGTTGATCAAGTGCCACTTTTACTCTTTTTCATCATCCTTAACAAAAACTCAGTGCCTTCACAGCAAAAAACAAAGTTATTGGTGCTAAATGCCAAGTGAAAAGTTATATGCACTGGATACAATGAGAATTGTTAGACATTTGGTTTAGAATGTGACAGGTCAATGCTTCAAACCCACTTCCACTACAAGTCATCCTTTCTGAAGTCAGCCTTTTTATTTGTGAAATAATCCAACTCTTCCTGCCACGGGTAACTGTCATATTTTTGAAAACTCATGAAAACCACTTATGTTGGTATATAACACATGATAAATATTAATCATGTTTTAATTTTACTACCAAATAATCCTTTGCTTTCAAAATTTTATAGACATCTTGTGAGGTTTGGCTTGGTTTTTTTCATAGAGGGTGTTAAACATTTGTTAAGTGTAGTGGACTTTGTTAAAAATTATGTCGGACAACCATGTCCTAATGAACTTGACCGTGGGATGGTAGGATGAAGCATAGAAAAAAATGTCACATGAATATTATTACCTAATCCTTAACAACAACAACAACAACAATCCTTAACACTGGATCTCCCCAATTATACAGAGAAAACAAACTCTGAACACCGCAATGTGTCACCAGACGAACTTCCTTCCTGTAGTTTCATGAAATCATGTGACTTCCAAGTTACGCCTTTACTATATGGATTGCAGGGAGCGGTGGATGCCTCCCAAAAATCTCCGAGGTTGACAATATAAGTGGTACCTACAAAAACCGTAAGTAAAAGGAGTTGATAATTATTCAACTATTTCCATTCTTTTTTTTTTAATTTAGGTTGTTTATTTTTCATTTCAATGAACATCTACAGAGATTTTGGGAGTCCATTCATTCATTGTTGCACCCTTCTCCCCGCACAAACCCCTCCCCCTTCCCCCCCCCATTTGCTCCTCTCCTTGAAAAGCAAAAGAAAAACTCCCTCATTGGTATACAATCCCCCCCCCAGCCCCAAATATAATCCACTCTACAACCCTCATTGCATACTCCTACGATAAAAATAATGCCCTAAAATATAATATTTCCATTCTTAACATTAACATGAGTGTATACAAATATTTTCACTTACTGCATTATATTCAAATTAAATTCAACAAGGTTTTTTAGCATGCCCTGGGCAATCTCCTTCCCAGCGATTAACTGTCTTTCAAAACCTGCTAAAGGGTCAGCTATGGGTCATTCTGACTCTACGGTACACAATAACAACAAGAGTGAAGCATTTAAAAGACACAATTGAGTATTCTTTATTTTCAAGAAAGTCTTACGGCAGAAGACCACTAACATATATAAATCATGCAAATGTACATATATATTCTCTTGGTGGGTATATACATGCACTTGGACAACAATAAAAAGAATGGGAATCACAAAACACTTAATAATGCTCACACAAAACCTATACCTATAAAAAGAAGCTGTTGTCAAAGAGAACAAAGGAACACTGAATTGTTTAAAATCAGGAGAGATGCATGGCAGGGTTGTAGTCTTTCACCATTCCTATTCAATCTATATGCTGAACAAATTAATAAAAAAGATGTACTCTAAAGAATGTGGCATCGGGATTGGAGAAAGATTCATTAATAACTTGTGGTATGCAGATGATACAACGTTGATTGCTGAAAGTGAAGATGACCTGAAACATTTGCTGCAGGAGATCAAAGACTACATCTTTTAGTAATGATGTACATCTAAACCTCAAGAAAAGAAAACACTTACTACTGGACCAATTATAATGAAATGTGCAAAGAACTGGAGTCAGAGAATGGAAAGGAAAACCTCTTGGCAGTTCTTGAGCTGAAAGAACTAAAAAGCAAATTCATGCTTCAATTGCAATACCAAGTGATACTATATTGAAAAATCAAAGAAGCATCAAAAGAAGATGGAAGGAAAATACAAAATAACTGCAACAAAAAGAATTAGTTGACACTGAAAAAGTTTACAACTACCTGGTCAACTGACTGAAGAGATCAATAATTATTCCCATTCAAAAAAAATGGTGATCCAATGAAATTATCAAACAATATACCTATTATCACATGCAAGCTAAATCTTGCTGAAGCTTATTTTTTTAAAAAAATAACTGGAAGAGTACATCATTGTAAAACTACCAGAAACATAAGTGGGTTTAAAATAGGCTGTGGCACTAGGAACATCATAGGCAAAGTCTAATGGATCTTAGCTGAAATCAGAGAGTACCAGAGGAATGTCTATCTGTATTTCATTGACGATGCAAAATCATTTTAGCTGCACAAACCACAACAAATTGTAGCTAACCTTGAAAAGAATGGGAATCTGAGAAACCCATACTTGGACCTGGAGGCAGTCATCAAAACAGAGTAAGGCAATATTATATGGTTCAAAATAAAGTTAGAAGTGTGTCAGGGATGTGTCCTTTTTCCATACATGTTTCAATCTATATGCTGAACAGATCATTTGGGAGGCTTGACTTATGAAGAGGAATGTGGCATCAAGATTAAAGGAAGACTCATAAACAATCTTCATTGCATAGATGACACAACATTGCTTGCTGAAAATAAGGAGGACCTGAAGTGTTTGCTTTAAGATACTATAATCTTCAATATGGATCTAAGTTCAACATCAAGAAAACAAAGATTCTCACCACTGGGCCAATTGGCATCACCATAATAGATGGAGAGGGAACTGAGATTGTTAACAATTGCAGCTTGCTCATGTCCACAATCAACATTCTTGGCATCAAGACTCAGAATATCAAAAGACAAAGTGCACTGGTAAATCTGCTGTCAGGGACCCCTCCAGAGTGCTGAAGAGCAAGGATATCAGTCTAGCGACTAAGGTTTTGCCTGGTAGGTCATGGTATTTGCAATTACTTGCTATGCATCAGAAAGCTGGACAATGAATAAGGACAACAGAAGAATTGATACCTTTGAGCTGTGGTGCTGGAGAAGAGTATTGAACATACCATGGACTGCCAAGAGAACAAACAGGTTTGCCCTAGAAACGGTGAAACCAAGCTGCTCCTTGGAGCCAAGGATTTTGAAGTTCAGGTTCACATACCTTAGGCATAATGTAAGACGGGATCAGTCCTTGGAGCAAGACATCATGCTTTTAAGGGTCAAGGACAGTGCATGAGAAGAAGACCCTGAATGAGATGGATTGACATAGTAACTGCCTTAATAGGGGTAAATAAGTCAGAGACAGTGAGATTGGCTCAGGATAAGGTAGGATCAGAGCATTGTGCAGAGGGTCATTATGAGGCACAGTCGACTTGGTGGCACACAAACAACAACCACCATATGAACAAGAGTCATTGGTCATGAAAGATTAAGTTTAAACTACATTGAAGGCACTGGCAAAAAATATGGCCCAAGGAATAGATGTTTCAACTAACAAAAGCATCCCTGGCTGTGTTCACCAGTTTAGGCCAGGAAATTTGCTACCGGGCTGACTGATTTGAAGTGATCCATATTCATCCTTATTTCCAAGAAAGGTGATCCAACAGAATGTGGAGATTATTAAAAACAATATTGTTAATATCCAAAATGAGTGCCTTTGGGTTGTACTGCTGGAGAAGAGTATTGAACACGGCATGGACTGCCAAGAGGACAGAGAGGAGAGAGTGAAACCAGGTTGCATTATTTTGAAATTCCGTCTCAAATACTTTGGGCACATGGCCAAGAGGGATCAGTTCTTGGAGAAGACATCATTCTTGAAAGGGTAGAAGGACAGTGCAGAAGCAGAAAACCTCAGATGGGATCAATTTACACAGTAACTGAAGTAATTGGAGTAGGTGTGTCAGAGGTAGTGAGATTGGCTCAGGTTAGGACAGGATATAAGTCACTATGACTCACAAGTGACTCGATGGTACAATAACAACAAAAAACGTTCGAAAATTACTAGAACAGTACATTGACAGGGAACTGCTAGAGATTCAAGCTGGTTTTAGAAAGGGCCACTGCACTAGAGATATCATTGTCAATGATAGAAGGATACTGGCTGAAAGCAGAGAATATCTGTTACCTCATAAGGTCACATGGTTTGATGGGTGGAGGAGTGATGGGTTTGGAAACAATAAGGGGATCCAGTGTAAGGGGCAATGTATACAAACTTTGTAGGTAAACACATATAAAATTTTAAAAAAATTAAAATAAAATAAAGAATTGCAAGAAGTTAAAAAAATTTAAATACTAAAATAATGTCTGTTTATGTTTTAATGACTATGCAAAGGCATTTAACTGTGTGGATTATAACAAATTATGGCTAAAATACAGAAGAATGAAATCCCAGATTTGGAGTTTATCTTTCAATATAACTTTCTTAGCCATAGTTTAACTTTACTGTGTAAATGAGTGGGAAAATGCAAATGGAATGTGTTAGCCTATCTACAAGGGGATTGGCTATCTACTAATTCACAAGGGGATTGGCTAGTCTCATCATTAAATTGAGCAATTCAGCAACAGGAAAATGAGACCTCCCCACTACCAGCAAAGAAACCTCACCATCAGGAAAAGAGCAAAGAGGGCTTTAATGGAACAACAGCCAGAGAAGCCACAGCAGAGTAACAGAATTGACATGAAACAGAGAACCAGAGACCTGACATGAGACAGGACCCTGGGACTGCTACATCATTGAAATTGGAGCTAACAGCCTTTGCCCAAATTTGTTGGAAAACTAAGAGTTAGGAGCCTTAATTCGCAGGAGTGAGAACTTTAAAACACTGGCCTAAAACCATGAGGCTCAAGGTTAGATGCATGTGAGCACATCTGGGAAGCGATCCTGACTGTATTCTGCTACTAATATGAATTACAACCTTTTGACTTCCTGAGCACAGTCTGTGAGCTATCACATTGGATTTGGGACCAGCAAAGAAGTACGATTGTTGTTGAGATGAGTAGAAAGAGCTACAGGAACATGGAGGACACATCTGAACTCATTGGTATTCGTTTTGTGTTATTGATGCTGTTGATGGGGACAGTTCCCCTTTGTGAAGTTGCTAAAGGTCAGATATGGTTGTTCCCATGTGGCCTTTGCTCTTTTTGACACCAAAACAACACTTAATTGTATTCATATGGAATCTATACCTAGACCAAGAAGCTGCTATTTCAACAGAGCAAGGAAACACTTCATGATGTAAAATATGGAAGGGTGTGTATCAGGGTTGTATTCTTTCTCCATCTATTTAATTTATATATTGAGCAAATAATTCATAAAGCCAGGCTATATGAAGAGGTATGTGGCATCAGGATTGGAGGAAGACTAATCAATAACCTGCATTATGCAGATGACACAATTTAGCTTGCTGAAAGTGAGGAGGATATGAAATGCTTGCTACAGAAAATCAAAGACTACTGCATTCTATATGGATTATATCTCACCATCAAGAAAACAAAGGTCCTCACCACAGGACCCACAGTCAACATTATGATAGATAGAAAAAGGATTCAAGTTGTCAATTATTTAATCTTGGTTGGATAAGCAATCAACACCCTTGATACTAGTCAGGAAATCAGAAGATGTATTGCATTAGGTAAGTCTGGGACCTCTCCAAAATGCTGTAGAACAATGCTGTCAGTGTGAAGACTAAGACCTGATTAATGCCATGGTTTCCTCAACCACCTACTATTCGTCGGAGGGATGGACAATGAATAAGGATAACAGAAGAATAATGTCTTTGAGTTGTGGTGTTAGAGAAGAGTACAAAATGTCCCATTGACTGCCAAAAGAAAAAACACAAATATCTTAACAAAAGTGCAGCCAGGGTGCTCCTTGGAAGCAAAGGTGGCAAAGCTCCAAATTTCATACTTTGCTCATGTAGTTAGGCAAGTCTATTCCTTAGAAAGGGACATCATGCTTGTAAAGATGAAGAGTCAGTGAAGGCGAGGAAGACTCCCAACTAGATGGACTGACACCGTAACTTCAGCAATAGACTCTAGTGTGCAGAGATTATGAAAAGGATAGGATGGGTTCAGGTTGGCTGTTTATAGGATCATTTTGAATCATACTCAACTCAGTGTCACCTAATAACAACAACAATGTCAACAGGCAACATCATGACATATGGAGAAAAGAGAAGAACTGTCAACAATTTCATCTTCCTTGGATCCACATTCAACACCCATAGTAACAGGAGGCAAGAAATCAAAAGACATGTTACATTGTAAAAAAGCAGCTGTCAAGCATCTTTCTAAAGTTGTAAAGAGCACCAATACTGGTTTCAAGACTAAGGAGCACCTGATTCAAGCCATGGTCTTTTCAGTTACTTGTTATGCATGTGAAAGTTGGACAATGAATAAGGATGACAGAAGATTTGATGCCTTGGAATTGTGGTCTTAGAGAAGAGCACTAAACAGGCTGTCAAACAATAAACAGCTATATTTTGGAAGAAGTTCACCTGGGTGCTCCTTACAGGCAAGAATGATGAAACTTCATTTCACATACTTTGAGTATATTGTCAGAAGGGATCAGTCCTTGAAAAAAGGCATCATACTAGAAAAGGTGGAGGGTTAGACAAAGAGAAGAAGACCCTCAAAAGAGGAATTGGCATAATAAGTGTATTAGAGATGCTAATGATGGTAATGATGATGATGGCACGGGATGGGCAAGCTGTTATGATTTATAGTCAACTTGGTGGTACCTAATAACAACAAAAACAACAATCTGGTGAAGAGGTTAAACATTCTGATATTAACCTAAAGGTCAATAGGTTCAAAATCACCAGCTATTCCATGGAAGAAAGTTATAGGAGTCTATTTATATCAAGATTACATCCTTGGAATACCTGGAGCAGTTCTACTCTATGTGCTAGGGTTCCTCTAAGTCAGTGTGGACTCTATGGAGGGAGGGAGGAAGTTGGGGAGCACTCTGTGGTAGACTGTCACAGTGACTACAATAATGAGTCTAAACTTATCCACTACTGTAAAGTTGATATGGGACTGGGCCATCATTTATTTCCATTATACTTAACAAAGTGTTCACTTGCTGTGGTTGCCATGAAACTGAACACTGTGACACTGATGTGTCAAATGCAAAAATGTTTACCCATGATGGACAGTGCTTGGTGGAGCTCCCCAATTAAAACAAGCTTGGAAGCAGGAGTGGCATCCACTTCCATAATAGCTTGACTCCAGAAACAAAATGAACCTTGAGAAAGGATAAAAGTCACACAAGTGTTGAGGACTTTCGTTCACGGGGTTGCTATGAGTTGCCTACCACTCGATGGCACTTAACAACAGCAACAACATACTTAACAAGCAGCCCTTTGGTGGCTTAGTGGTAGAGTTATGATGCCAATCCAAAGGCAAGCAGTTTGAATCCACCAGTTGCTCTATGGGACAAAGATGGGCTAACTCCTCCTATATGATTTACTGCCTTGAAAGAACGCTGGAGGGTCAGTTATGAGTTGGTCTCAATTTGACAATGCACTTACATAGAAACATCAACATACATATATGAAGCAAGCCTTGGTGACCCAAAGGATTAAGCTCATTGCTTCCAAGAGGTTGCTGGTTAGAACCCACCCAGATGCTCTGTAAGCTTTAGCAGAAAAATAACAACCAAGAAAGTTTTATTGGGTACTTCTACATTGAAGCTGAGCATCAAGAAAACAAAGTTTCTCACCACTGGGCCAATTGGTAGCACCATGATAGATGGAGAAATGATTGAGGCTGTTAGTAATTACAGCATGCTCAGCTCCACAATAAGTACTCTTGGCACCAGCAGTCAGGAAATCAAAAGACAAATTGCATTGGGTAAATCTGCTGTCAGGGATCTCTCCAGAGTACTGAGAAGCAATGATGTCAGTCTAGAGACTAAGGTATGTCTGATCAAGGCAATGTTCTCTGCAATTACTTGCTATGCATCAGAGTGCTGGACAATGACTAAGAATGGCAGAAGAAGAATTGGTGCCTTTGAACAAACCATGGACCGCAAAGTAAACAAATAGGTCTGTCTTGGAGAGGATGAAACCAAGTTTCTCCTCAGAGGCTATGGTTTTGAAGATTCATCTCACATACTTTAGGCATGTGGCCAGGAGGGACCAATCATTGGAGAAGGACATGATGCTCAGAAGGGTGGAAGGACAGAGCAGATCAGGAGATGAAGACTCCAGATGAGATGAACTGATACAGTAACTGGCACAAGGTGGGTAGGTGTGACAAAGTCAGTGAGACTGGCTCAGGACAGAGAAGGCTTTAGAGCTGTTGTACTGTTTTACTATTTTGTGGTTGCTATGAGTCACAGGTGACTTGATGTCACGTAAGAACAACAGTTCTATATTCACATGGAGTTACCGTGAATCAGAATCTGCTCGTGATTGGCTAACAATAACAAATACATGCACACACATTTTAAGATCTTGTAATGAATCATATATTCCTATTAAAAAATATTAGGAGTCCAAATACCTAAATTGGGAAGGGTCTTGGAAAAATCTTTGCTCTGATCTCACCCTCTTGTCCTTCACCAGAAGAGCCACCTCAGCCAACTAGGATAGATATAATTATCTTTTCTTGTTCATACGTTTTCTAAAAATAGGCACTTCACAACTATCCTTTGTAGTTCCTTCCAGTAATTTCTCACTCATTACAGTCAAGATGTTCTTCCTTATGTCCAATCTCAACTTTGCTTCCTTTTCCAAATTAAGTTTCCTCCAATCAGCTAGAAAGAGTTCTCTCAGAAAAGAGTTCAAGTTCATTCTCTTTTCACTACTTTGTATAAACAACTAACACAGTGACTTAAGCAATAACATGTACAATTGGGTACATGATGATATAAATCAGTGGATTGACCAAATAGTTTCATAAAACTGATGATATTAATCCAGTCACCCTTTAACTTTTACAAAATCTTCCTCTAGGATAAAAAAAAAATGTCAATCCCTAATTCATTTCTTCTGAGGTTCCGTTTTGCTAAATATTAACTATAATACCTAGTTTTTAAATATCTTTTCATAATGTCCCACATAATTCTTTACATTTCCTAAGAAGTTGTTGAAAAGAAAAGTTAGCTGATGGGCCAGAAGTTTGTTTATCTAAAAACTTTAGTGGTTATATGTTAGGTTATATCATATGCTCTGTGAAATTCTATTGTTTATATTTACATGTAAAGGGCTCAGAACAGTGTCTAGTATGTAGGTTGTTGTTATGTGCCATGAGTCTATTGCGGCTCATAGCGATCCTATGAACAATAGTTCTGAACCCTGCCTTATACTGAGCTAATCTCACTGTCTCCAACACACCTACTCTCATTACCCCAGTTACTGCACCAATCCATCTCATCTGGGGGTCTTTCTCTCCTGTGCTATCCCTCCACCCTTGCAAGCATGATGTCCTTCTCCAACAACTGCTCCCTCCTGGCAATGTGCCTAAAGTAGGTGAGATGGAACTTCAAAATCCTTGCTTCTAAGGAGCAACCTGGTTTCACTATCTCAAGGTAGGTAGTGATCCAAAACTATGATAATGACAAGAAGAAAACTATGATGGCGATAATGATGATGATTATGTCACATTTCAAAATGATTACTTTTCAAATCTTTTAAAGAAGACTGCAACTGTGATGAAAGCTTTAAACACATTAGCTCATTTGATTTTCAAATACCTAAGAAGAAATATTCCTTTATTTTCACTTTAAAGATACATTGAGGCTTTGGAAAGCACTTAGAAGAAGTGTTCATACATCCTGGTTTGCTGAAGATAGCACCAGTTTATACTCATTGTTCTAAAATAATCATTAATACTGTCTCATTCACTCTCAAAAATTCAAGTTTGGACAGTAAATTACATGCTCATTCTAGAATTAATTAACATGTTCAAGGTAACATATCTTGCTAGGAAAAGGGCTACAAGTTGAAACTAAGAGTGAACTCTATCAACCTACTAACTCCAAGGCTCCAGTCACAGAAAATCACATATTCGGTTTACTCGCATATACCAGAGAAGTAACACAAAATATGAAATTTATAGAGGTATAACATGACAACATGCAAATTAAAAAATTAAGCATAAGAGACAATATGGATCTGTTCTTTCTCAGACTAAGAGAAAATTCTCAGGAAGAAGATGTAGAAAATTCCTTTCCAATCCACCAATACTAACATGAAAGTTTTACAATTAAAAATGCTTGGAAACTCAGTTGCATGACAAAAATTCTAACAGCAAACAAAAATATTATTGTATTTGAATACATTTAAATGTGAAATAGTGTTACCCCTGGTGCCCTGGTATTAAAGAAAAAAAAACATTACATGTTTAGGAGGTAATACCAAAACTATTTTTTCAAAGACCAATACTTAGCATGCATATAGTGCTTTACAATATAGAAATCTCATATGCATAAGCATATATTTATATGTAATTAATCTCTCTTGATTCTTACTGCTTCCTGAAATCATAGGACAGGAATTATTATTTCCTTTCTACATGGAAAAGAGAATCAGAGAGATTATGTAAATCATAAGATTTATACTTGAGAGTATAAATTAGGAGACAACTTTATCCTGACATTTTGAAGTGGTTTTAAATCATTCAAATATACCTTGAGGGGAAGTACTTGAGCTGTTGTTGTTATGTGCCTTGGAGTCGACTGTGATTCACGACTTGGAGCCATCCTGTGAGCAGTAGCTCTGAACTTTGCTCTATCCTGAGCCAATCTCACTCTCTCTGATACACATGCCCCCATTCACTGTGTCAACGCATCTCATCCAAAGTCTTCCTCTCCTGTGCTGACCCTCCGTCCTTCCAAACATGATGTCCTTCTCCAAGGATTAGTCCCTCATGGCAATATGCTCAATTCACGTCTCCAAGGAGCAAATGTGGCTTCATCCTCTCCAGGACAAACCTATTTGTTCTCTTGGTCTGTTTGTTCCACTTTAGTAGAAAATCCAAAATTATAAATATAGGTGAAAGAGTAATGAGACTTTCAAAAATTACTGTTGTTCGCTGGCACAGTAACTTTATCTTTTAGATTCACCAAGTTATTAAAAGAAAATATTGCTGTCACCTTGACCAGGCAACACAGTGGACTGTTATTTGGCTGATAGCTTGTGGCTTGTACTTACTAGCTGCTCCATACGACAAAGATGAGGCAGTCTGCTTCTGTAAAGATTTACAGCTTTGTAAAACTGATGGGACAGTTCTACTCTGTTCTAGGAGGCTATTGTAAGTCAGAGTCTATGGCAATGGGCCGACCAGACAGCAAATAGTCCAAATAGATTTTACAGCTCCAAAGAGTATAATTTATTGATCTCATACCTTAGGCTATAAAATATTGTACGTCCTTGTAAGGTCAAGAACAAGGCTTTTTGAGTGCAGATCGGTGTGGACAATACAAACACTGCCTCAGCAATCTCAGCTACTTTTTCTAGCTGTTCGATATCAACTCCTACACTCCAAAAACCACTGATTCTGGGGTGAAGTATTCAGTGACTCCAGATCCCCTCTCTTTGCACTTCTTTCAAATGAGTATCCCTTAAGCAAACTTGTCTGTGTTCTTTGCACTCGCCTCTCTTTGTACTTCTTTCAAATGAGTATCCTTTAAGCAAGCTTGTCTCCTGATTTAACCATTCATTCACATGTGGCTATAAATAGAGGAATTGAAGCAAACATTTTTATTGCCTTCCCAGAGTTATTTGCATTTTAGCAGAATTCAAAGCTGAGGATTATAAATTATACTGATGACATTGCAGGTGGGTGACCTCTCAGTTGGTGTGAAATCACCTTCTGAAAGCGCATCTTTCCTGCTTTACCAACCATCAACCACAACAAAAGCCTGTTGCCATCCAGTCAAATCCAACATGACAAGCCCACATGTCAGAGAAGCACTGTGCTTCACTATGTTTTCAATGGTTGATTCTTTTGAAATATATAGCCAGGTTTGTTTGTTTTATTTTAGATCTTTCTTTTTTTTTTTTAGGCACCTCTGGATAGACACAAACATCCGACCTTATAGTTAATAGCCAAGCACATAAAACATTTTTTTCATCACCCAACAGATTTTCATATTGTGATTCAAAACTAAGTTCTACTCAGTGGGGTTGGATAAATGTATTGAAAAAGAACAAAACCAATTTTTTGGTGGTAGGTTTTTAATACCAAACGCACAGGAGCCAAAATATGACTTTGATTTCATACCACCTGAATTTCAGAATCATCTCAGGAACAGGTTTGAGGCCTTGAACACTAATGAGCG
>NW_006399887.1:5638253-5655028 GCF_000299155.1 Elephantulus edwardii
GGTGCGGTTGGCGCAGGATAGAGCAGGGTTTAGGGCTGTTGTGCATAGGGTCGCTATGAGTCGGAAACGACTCGACGGCACATAACAACAACAACAGGTTTTTAATTGGGTTTCTTGAGGTTCTTTAATTGGTTTTCATTCAGTCACTCATATGCCTTTCACTTCATAACAACAATAACCATTGTGTAATGCTATTGTTTACAATGTCCTGTCAAAACCTAGCTGCCCTCTCCCTTCCCCTCACCTCTGTCCATTATTAATCTCCCTCCACTCCTGTCATAGCCTGTCAACACTCGGCAATTATTTCTATCTGTGGGTAAACCTTCCCTTATTCTGTTTTTGGACTCACATATCTGTCAGTCTTGCAGTACTGAAGGTGCAAATTCTTGAAAATATAGAAAAGCTGCATGGTGATGAGGCCAAAAACAATGTCTCAGGATATGTTTGTGTTTTATAACAGTGGGAGGTTTTTTTAACGCAATAAGGCAGGAGTCCTCTTATAATGTTCCGAAAGTTATTCTCTTCCACAGCTCCACAGAAACCAGTTATGAAATTCACTTCAAAGTTCCTGATAATACAGCTTGTAAAAGTGACTCAAAATAATGTTTATGGAGGCAGAGGCAATCTGCTTCCCAAGGTCTGAACCTGTGTTCCAGGTCTGTGAATAAACTACTCTCCACATCCGTCATCCTGTCCTCTTCCTTCCAGTTCCAACTTCAAAACTTAAAAAATTCAATTCTTACCACATTATAAGAAAGGGCCTTCCAATTCATCAATATCAACTTTGTAGTGAATACTCTTCCCATCAACTTCAACTCAGCCTTCTGTTTGAATTGGGATTTTGGCCCTCCCAATCTTTTCTTTTTTCTTTTTTTTAACATCCTGAAGGATATGTATGTGTAGGGGAGGGAAAAACACTTTTATTACCATCTAATGTAATAGTTGATTTACTGCATTTGTTGGGTATGATAAGTAACTGCTTGGATGTGGAGAGTTTAGATAAAAGTTGACATTTTAAAGTAAACACACTATGTGGCTACAAGGATGCAGCAAAAAAGACTTGATCATTAGACAAGCAGATATTGTTGCTGCTAATGTTATTTGCCATTAAGCTAATCCTGGTGCATGACCCCGTAGACTCACACTAGAAATGCACTTCATGAGTTTTCAAGGCAGAAGCTAGGCCTATCTTCCTAGGTACCACTGGGTATATTCAAACCACCAACCTTTCTGCTGACAATCACTTAACTATTTTACTGGCCAGGACACCTTACAAATCTATATATAGCTAACTGTCAGTAAATATGTATGAGTCTATGTATCTATGAGCATAAGTATTATTATGCATCAGAGAGTTGGACAATGACTAAGGAGGATAGAAGGAGAATTGATGCCTTTGAGCTGTGGTGCTGGAGAATAGTATTGAGGGTACGACGGACTGCTAAGAAAACAAACAGATTCATCCTGGAAAGGGTCAAACTAGGCTGTTTCTGGAAGGCAAGGATTCTAAGGCTCCGTCTAACATACTTTGGACATGTTGCAAGGAGGGACAGGTCCTTGGAGAGGGACATCATGCTTGGGAGGGTGGAGGGACAGCACAGAAAGGGAAGGCCCTCTATGACGTGGATTGATTCAGTGACTAGGGTACTCTGGATGGGTGTATCGGAGACGGTGCGATTGGCATAGGACAGAGCAGAGTTTAGGGATTTTGTACACAGGGTTGCTATGAGTTGCAAGCGACTCCACAGCACATAACAACAACATCTATGAGTAACCTCTTCCTTGAAATGTATTGCCTCTGAAAACTCACTAGAGCGTCAGCTAATGGGCCAATTGTGACTCAATGACACACAACAACAATATCTATCTATAGTATGTACACACATATACATACACATGAATATTATGCCTTACAGGCAAGCATGGTAAAGCTTTGTCTTATGAAGAGCTTGCTGCAGAAGATCAAGGGCTATAGCCTCCAAAGTGGTTTGCAATCTCAAAAATCTTCACCACTGGGCCACCCACCCATTTGATGTTTTGGCTTCTAATTTTTATATTTTATTTTCCCTTTTTCCCCCACATCTGAGTTTTAAATATTTTTATTTTAAAAATAAAAATAATGTGACATCTGTCAAATCAACTTTTTTTTCAATTCAATAACACCAATTATATTAGCCACAGTATGTTCCACCATATATATCTATTGCCAAATTTTCTATTGTCATAAGTAGAAACTCAACAATTTTCCATCTTATGAAATATTATCCACCTTGTAGTTATCAATCAAGTTATTCCTTAACAATTTTTAAACGTTTCTCAAAATATTGATAGCCTAACGCCAATTAGGTAATGACATTTTGATAAACAGAAAACAAAGATTATTTTTAAAAGCAATGAAAAGCTGTATTTATATCTATAGCTGTGTATTTTATACACATGTGTGTGTATATATAGATACATATATATGCATATGGATATGCTTTGATATTTGTCATGAGGTGATTTTATGCCTGTGAAACTGGCTGTGCCATGTGATGAAGCTGTTTCCATGGAAACAGCTCATGATTCACAATCAGCATAAAAGAAAATTACAGATGAAGGTGTAAGGTAGACCTGACGGAGAAACTATTAATTTCTGAATTAAAAAATTTAAATGCTATTATTACTAACACCATTTTATGACAAGAAAAATTCTTTTATAATCTTAATAAATGTTATCATTATTAAATCCCTATAATATACTAGGAGCTACATAGAGAACATAAAGAATAAAATCCTAAACTCCTTGGAGCTTACATAGTGGAGGACAAAAGCTAAGGTTAGTAAGAACCTTACACGCTGATTATTATATTATATTATATTATATTATATTATATTATATTAGGTATTTTGTCTTTTCAGACTCTGATTTTCTTCAATTCTCTCAAGGCTACAAAAACATCTCCTAGAAATAAACTGTGGTGTCCTGTGGGTTTTGAAGTACATCTGGACTTGTCTGGGTGGGAGAGGGGTGGCAGGTGGGAGGAGAGAGAAGCAAGGGACTCTGACATGAAAAATGCTGTAGGCCAGGCTGAATTTCAAATGTCACTGAACTGTCTCCAAGAAAACCACAATGCTGTGTCTCTTGACTACAGAATTGTGTATCATCCCCTTGAAAAAAAGAATAAACTTGAAAGGAAAGCTCTCCTCCATGAGTCATGGAGGGCTAGAGTGGGCAGGGACCCTGAGCTCTCATCAAACATACTCCCCCGCCTTCAGGAAGGATCTCCAACAAAATTTTTACTCAAGTGGAATTCACTCGGTTCATTTAGCAACAAGAGCAAGGTACTAAACCTCCAACTTAAACGTCCCTGAGACTTTAATCTGCACTTCTTTTTAGAATTAATGAGGATGGTATCATTGGCTGTTAACAAGTACCTAAGAGTCCTCTTCTTTTTGAATGCAGTTCTCTAGCTGCTTCTCTGCATAAGTGCTCTAACTTAAATAAGACAATCTATCAAGTATGTCAGAAATAGTGAGCATGGTGCAGGATAGGGCAAATTTCAGATCTGTTGTCCAAAGGATTGCTGTGAATCGTAATCAGCTCGATAGCACCTCAGAACAACAATGAATCCTCAGGATGAACCAAGGAAGTTTCTTTCCGTTATGAATTAACATTTACTTACATGGACACCCTCTTCCTGGAGATCAACCTGTAGGGGACAGGGATCTATAGAGTTTATGTTTAAAAGAATGTCCTACCCAGACCACTCAAACCTTTCTGTCCTTCTCTGTAGCTCCTGGGAATGACTTTTTAATTTCCTGGCTAGTATGCTTCATTTCTCGGGGCATGGCATGGCTCTCACTTGCACTGTCTGTCATCTTCAGTCTTATTGCATTACCAAATATATTTTATACAAGAACTCACACTGATTGCATGTGATTACACATGGAAACACAGCGTTCCAGAAGGATTCTGAATCACTTTGAGAACTCGGTGGAAGACAGAGCAGATGCTGTGCAAACGCAATCCCTCTTTCTTTCCACCTATGTAGTAATCTGAAAGCAAATGAAACAAAACATGAAGATGATTTCTCTGGGGATCTTTGATGTATGTTTTCAATCCTGGAAGGACCTACCTAGGTCCTCTTAGATAATATTGATTCTTAGGGCTCTTAAAGTTGGCTTCATTCTACTGTCCTCCTTCAGCCCACAGTTCTTCTCCAAATCTCTAAGGTACCCAATCCAGCCTCCTTATTTAAGGATTTTCTCCCTGTAGAACCTTCATTAGTTGTTAACCTAATTAGGAAATTCATCAAGGAACTAACTAATCCTTTTCAGAATTCCATTCTCCAATGATCTGCCTCAGTGTTTCCATAAGTCCATTATCATTAAGTTTTAGTTCTTTTTCATCCTAAAAATATGCCCACTTTAGCAGCAAATCAGATGGTGTCTTGCACCTCTTTTTGAGTTCCTTCCTTGGGATGACGGTGTCATGTGTGATAAGAATTCAACATGAAACAACATGGGATGTCCTGGCTTCATTGTTCCTCTCCACTGGAGACATGATGCATTATCTATTGTACAGCTAAGAAAAAAAGTCAGCAGTTTGAATCCACCAGCTGCTCTGCAGAAGAAAGCTTTTTCGTTTCCTCCCATAAAGATTTCCAGCCTCAGAAAGGCTTGCACGAAGGCATTCAACTCAAAGGCAGCACGGTTTTCGCTCTCATCCCTATTGTCCACTCATTCAGTAAATTTCACTCATTTGCCTCTGCTCCAATATGCTTTTTCCAATCCTACTACCATTTCTTACTTTATAAATGTATCCTCTGCCACCTGGGCCTTGAAACACTATCTTAACCTCCTAATTGGGCAGCGTGGCCCCAGTTTTAGCGTTCTTTGCTTGTTCTTCTATGTAGCTACCTACCAAAAAGATCATCTGCAGTGCAGTACCTGTTGAAACCTTTATCAAGTTGTCTTTTAGGATTAAAAGAAATGTCCATACCATGCATCCCTACATTATTTCTCCCTACATACTTAACAATCTTTTAAATTAAAAGAGCATGAAATATATATATGTGTGTGTATATACACATACCTATATATTTACAAGCTACAAAACTCATTGCTGTTGAGTCAGAATCTACTTATAGCTGACCCTCCAGGGGGTTTACAAAGTCAATAAAAGCATACAGGAGGAGCTTGCCATGTTTTTCCTACAGAACGTTTGGTGGATTTGAACTTTTCACCTTTTAGTTGGCAGAGCAACTCCCTACCACTACCCCACCAGATTCCAGATTTACATTGTATATATGTATGTGTGTGTGTGTGTATATAGCAAGTTTCTCTCCCCTTCACAATCCTAGTCCTTGTTTCACATCTAAGAAATAATCGTTACTTTTTCCTTTTGTATTCCTACAGAAATGGTCAAGGGATATTTATACACATATGTGTTGATAGAAAAGTTTCTTTTTACACAAGTGAAAACATTCACTGGCACTTATTTCTTACCTTACTTTAAGCATTTGTCTTACCTCTTAACAATTTTCCATGTGTCACTTAAGTTCTGAAGAGAGTTAATTACCGGTAGTTCCTAGAACATTCCATGCTGTTTTCAGACAACACTTCACTATGCTTATGCCTTCCTTTTTGCTTAGAAATTTCTTCTTCCAACACGAATCCTATATACAGGATTAACCACCGTCACTCTTGAAGATTTCTCTCGGGCACTAACCCTTCTTCATTTCTTAAGGCCCACTTCTACTTCTGGCTCCCATGTTCATGCATATCTCTTTCACGGTAACTAACACTTTGTTCTAAAGTAACTATCCACGTGTGCATTCTCCTCTCCACCATAAAACCTTTGAAGCATGGAACATGTTTTAGTTATAGCTCCCTGTTGCCCAGTTCAGGAATATATGATCAAAGACTAAATATTCAATCTGTAGTGTTGAATCACACAACCGCAAGACAAAGAGATTTATGAATATTTCCCAATTTTTTAAAAGGAAAAATCCTCTTCACTCAAGATTAGGGCTTTAAAATATACTTTCTGTGAAAGACTGTAATCTCCAGAAGGACAGACAACATACTTGTTTTATTCACTAGACTACACAAATGAGAAATGCCCTTTAATCTTACATTCACAGTATGTTACTAGGTTGCAACACAGTGGCAGTTGGAGGTATAGAAATCATTAGGCACCTGGTAAATGAAATTGGGAAAATGAAGACAATGAGACTCACAGAAGAAAAGAGATGTCCCTGTCACTTTTTTTTTTCCTTAATGGCCAGTCTCTAAACTATCACTGTTGGTATGATTTAACTGTAATTTTTTTTCTTTTTGCTGAATTTGTGCAAAATGCTGAGTAGTTGATTGTTAAATGTTATTATTAATGCCTTTTCCTTTCAATAGATAGTAGTCAAGAGACTTTATGAATAAGCTAAGTATATGATGAGCTGAAAAGAAAAGTATTCTAAAATGTAAAAACTCAATCCTGGTCTTATGTGTTCTCATAATTTATAGGAAAACTACATAACCCCTTCTATGGCCCTTAAGCATTTATCTGTTCCTCATTCTATTATCTTTAAGTATAAGAACATCATTTAAACCTCATAACAAAGAACTTTGGCCAACCCAAAAGCATTCATTTCAAACTCTCTAGTTACTCTGCAGGCAAAAGAGAGGCAATCTCCACCAAAGCAATTTACTGCCTCTGAAGGTCAGCTAATGGGTCAATTCCAGCTCAACAATACACAGCAACTGAAAAGCAAGTTACTTGGACACATTCAATATCATTCATAAGTCTTGAGAAATGTTTTGCTTTCTTTAACAATACATTATTTCAAAAAGTTACTTTTGTGCACTTGCCAAGAAGAGAAAAATTTTTTTAAAAAAAGATTACAAAACTTAGAGAACTGATACTGGTTTTCTGCTGAGAGCAACAGTTTACCTGTTTCCTTTATTCCCAGACTACTATGGAAGGATGCCAGGGAGCTTGGGTAAATGCTCTGAAACTCCCAAAACCAAAAGAAGCCAATAAAACCATTGCCATCTAGTCGAGTCCAACACATACAGCAGAGTTTCAAAGACTATGTTTTACAGAAGCACACACTGTCACATCTTTGGCTAGTAATCGAGCACTTCACCTCCGTGCTCAAGGGCTCCTTTGGTATTCCAAAATGTAATGTCAAAAATAAAGTTTCTTTCTGTTTCACTCCAAGTGCTGCAAACTCTCAAGTTTGACAGTAGTGAATAATGTTCCAAATCTGAATGTACAATGGTAAAGATCAATGACAAATATTTTCCTGTATGTCTTGGCCCCAAAGTTCAAAACCATATAAAACAGGCAGGAGTCAGGTTGTGACCATTGATCCAACTGCCTGTGCTTCTTGTTGCTAACTTAGGGAATATGTTTAAATAGGAAAACAATACCATGAGCAATTAAAATAACTATTCAAGAAACTTCATATTGCCCAGAATCATTACTCCACAGTTCCCAAGAAACCACCACAGCTTACACGCAGAGGGAGTTAAAGAATTGCTGTTGATTACTACATCTGACAGGTTGAAAGGTTGAATAAGATGGGCAGGAGAAGACGATTCATGACTTTGACACAGTCTACTATCTTTGAAAATCAACACTTATATCAGAATATTTGAATTTGAATGAATAGTGTTTGTATGGTAATTGTTATACCATGTGGAATCGATTATGACTCAGAGATCCTGTGAACAACAGACCTGAACCCTGTCCTACATTGCACCATCCTCGCGACCTCTGATTGGCTTGAGCCCATTTTTACTGTCACCATTTCAATTCACTTCATTGAACGTTGTCTTGTCTTTCTCTGATCAGCCACCTTTCCCAGCATGAGGCCGTTTTTCAACAACTGTCCCCTCCTGACAGTGTGCTAACGTATGTGAGACAGAGTCTCATCATTCTTACCTCTAAGGAACAATGTAGCTCCACTTCCTCCAAGACAGACTTTACTGTTGGCAGTTGGCTCTCCAGCTGGTTTTCAGAGGTTGTCAATAACAAGGCAGGAAACTGGTGTTTCTCTTGGTGGATTTGAACCACCTACTTTTTTGATAAACAACGCAACTCCTTACCCATGAGGCCGCAAAATGTCCCTTTGTTCTCCATGATATATATTCAGTATTCTTCATTCATCAACACCACAACTCAAAGGCATAAATTCTTCTTTGGCCATCCTTATTTATTATCATCATTATTCATTCCTTATTTACTGAATAAGAAATAGTATTTAGCAATTCCATATTTACCTTCATTTTCTAGGAGAAACCTGAGGCTCAGAAAAATCAAGCGCCTTTCAAGGTCCCGAAACTAAATACTAGGAACATTGTTGATTTTTCATTAGTCCAGACTCTGGAGTCAAGCTGCTCGATTTCAAATACAGCTTCTGCCAGTACTAGCTAGTACGTTTCCAAGCTAGTTAGTGAACCTCAGTTTTTCCCCTCTAGCAACATTGGACTTTCTACGTGTAATGGGAAAATAATAACTGGCACAGTCTTAGATGAAGGACCAGATGAGTTAAAGTGCTTAGTGACCATACTTCACACAAAGGAAGTGTTCAGTAGATATTATAATGTCTTTGCTTCGCCTCTGATGCTTCAATACTCGGTCTGATCCTATAATCCTAAGAACACAGTCTTTCAAATGTAACTGCAAGCTTTAAGAAATTTGGAAAGGTATGCCTCCTTATAGCTTAGAGTATCGAATGAAAAGTAACAATCTTTCTGTTACTTCCAAACCAAAAGGCAAAGTGAAGATTATCCCGGCTTGGCCGCTCCAGAGAGTGTAATATCGTAACTCAGCATCCAAAAGAATGGCTTGTGTGCTTACTCATATAGGAGGAAAATGTATTTATATCTTTATTTCACTGCTGCTATCTGGTTCTGTCTTTAAATGGTAGTGACCTATTTGCTCTGCTTGCAAAGAACTTTCTATTATAACTTCAGAGAATTTACTGACAGCAGCAATAGTATGTTTAGGCTATTTTACAAAGCTATTGCTAGCTCCTTGGTGGAGGGAGAAAATGGTTCTCTATCCTGAAGTCACCAGCATTCTGGAAAGCATCAGGATAGTACTGCTGGAGTTGCTGGACTTGGTGACATTTCCATAGTCATCGTTTAAAGTTGTGTGCTTCCTAAGTGTTGATCCATTTAGGATTGCTTATTCATTTAAGCAGAGCCCCATCAGTAAGGAGCTCGTCTCTAAGCAACCTTGTTGCTTATAAAAACTGTCAAACTAATTTTTCTCTCCTGAGCACAGTTATCTGTTGAATAAGCTGGAAATTAACTTGAAAGTTAACTTCTAATCTTAATGTAATTTCTTTCCTACAGAAAATAAGGGGGGGGAGTCTATTCCTTTATAAACTGAGATCTTTGAATATTATACACTACAGTATTGCTATTCAACATGTAGTCAGAAACGTCAACTCTGGTGAAGAACTCAGCTGCTATCTTGGAAGGTGGAACTTTGAACCTACCCAGCCACTCCACTGGGGACAGGCCAGAAAATCTGCTTCTGTCGAATCAGAATTGACTCACAGCTGGCTTCAGAGGCAGTTGATTGCACAGAAGAAGATTGTCCATCTTTTTCCCACAGAGCAGCTGGTGGTTTTGAATCACATGTCTTTGGGTTGGCAGCGCAACTCCTTACCACTAAACGACCAAAGCCGCCCAGAGGGAGGTTTTATTCTTCACATGACCATTTAGTGTCAAAACCCAACTAGATGATACCTAAGAACAATGAAAGCAGGTGCTTGTCGTAAATTCAGAAGATCAAACTTATCCCAGACTTCTGCGTCTTAAAAAGTCTCAGAAGGGCTGACCTAGAGAAATTCTGGCAGGCAGTTATTGTTTTAAGTTACAAAGGGGATGAAAATTATGCATAACTTAACTGTACAAGAAATTTCCTGAGTCAAACAATAAAACAGCAATAACAACACTATAATTTAAAAGGATAATTGGTAAGTTGATCTGTTTCATTTTAGACATTATTTAAAATATGTGCTCATTTTAGGGTTTTTTTGAGGATTGTTTTGATGGTTAACTGTAATGTCTCTTAGAGCATTCGCAGCTGTCTATATTATTGCATGAAGGAATTAAACAATGAGTCAATGACAGCTTTCAACTACTGGACATGACTTGGATTGATTCCTCCTTTGAGTCAGGACTTGGAAAGCCTTCTGGGGATGGTGGTATAAACTATTGTGTCTTTAAAACAGAAATAGAAAACAAGCAAATGGCCACTGGGATCTGAAATAGAAGAGTTCAGTCACTTACTTATAGGTAATATTTTCCCAATCTATTGCTGAAAGACAGTTTGCTGAGTGCAATCTGGGTTCTACCAGAACAAGAGTATTTTAAGGCCAATTTCTGGGCTCAATTATTATCTTCACAATCAACATCTATAACAGCCGTGGTCAAGAAATCAAAAGACATGCTGCATTGGGAAAACCTGCTATCATGGGTCTCTCCAAAATGCCAATGAGCAAGGATGTCAGTTTAAAGACTAAGGCACACTTACTCCAAGTTGTGGTATTTTCAATTGCTTCATATGCATCGGAACGTTAGATAATGAATAAGGAAGGTCAACAAAGAATTGACACCTTTGAATTGTGGTGTTGGAAGAAAGTATTGAATATACCATAGAATGCCAAACAAACAAATATGTTTTGGAAGAAGTGAAATCAGGGTGATCTTTAGAGGTAAGGGTGGTGAAACTTCTCACATTATTTTGGCATATTAACAAGAGTGGTCAGTCCTTGGAAAAATACATCAAACTGATGAAAGCAAAGGGTCAGCAAATGATAGGAAGACCTTCAAAATGATGGATTGACACAGTGACTGTAACCCTGGGCTTCAGTATGACGGAGATGATGGGAAGTAGAAGTACAGGACAAGGTTCCCTTCTGTTGTTCACAAGGCTGCTATGAATTGTAGTAGGATATCTAACAACAACACAATATTTTTTTGAATGGCATAGTCTGTTGAAACTCACCAGCTGTTCTGCAGGAGAATAATGAGGCAGTCTGCTTCCCTAAAGGTTTACTGTGTTGGAAACCCTAAGGAGCCGTTACCTCCACCCTGTCCTACAGGACACTATGAGTCAGAATTAACCCAAAGGCAGTGGGTTTTATCTTTTAGAATTGTACTGTTTCGTCTTGGTATTATTTCATTTGATCTCGATTGTCTCCGGCCCATCTTTAGTCAGTCTATTTGGGTTTGAATTTTTGAGCATGCGTGGGTAGTTTATAATCATATGGTTTGGCAGGAAAAAAAATATCAAATAATGGTTAAAAGAGACTGTCTGAAGGGTTTAATATTATCAAAAAACAGAAAATAGCACGAGTTTTTTTAGAGGAGATGGTTTTTAGGAAACAATAATTGTATCTTCTATCATATACATAAGGAAACACATATTGTTAATATTAAATGATCATTTGAGAAGCTGGGCTTTATGAAGAGGAATGTGGCATCAGGATTGGGGGTAGACTCATCAACAACCTACGTTATGCAAATGACACAATCTCACTTGCTGAAACTGAGGAGGACCTGAAGCACTTGCTGCACAAAGTCAAGAACTCAGCCTTCAATATGGATTGAACTGTAATATCAAGAAAACAAAGATTTAAAAAAAAAAAAAAGAAAAAGAAAGGAAAGGAAAACAAAACTTCTCACCACTGGGCCATTTGGGAGCATAGTGATAAATGGAGATTGGTTCCACAATCAACACTCTTGGCACTAGCAGTTAGGAAATTAAAAGACAAGTTGCATTAGGGAAATCTCCTGTCATGGACCTCTCCATGGTGCTGAAGAGCAAGGATGTTAGTTTAGATACAAAGGTGTGCCTGATCCAGGCCATAGTCTTTGCAATTACTTGCTATGCATCAAAGAGCTGAATTATGGCCAAGGACAACAGAAGAAGAATTGGTGTCTTTGAATTGTGGTGCTGGAGAAGAGTTTTGAACATACCATAGGCTGTCAAGAGAACTAGCAGGTCTCTCCTGGAGAGAGTGAAACCAAGTTGCTCCTTGGAAGCAAGGATTTTGAGACTCTGTCTCATATACTTTGGGCATATAGGCAGAAGGACCAGCCTTTGTAGAAAGATATCATACTTGGAAGTGTCAAGGAACCGACAGGAAGGGAAACTTCTGGATGAGATTAATTAACACAATAACTGGGGTAATGAGGGTAAGTGTGTCAGAGACAGTGAGATTGGTCTAGGATAGAGCAGGGTTCAGAGCTATTATGCATAGTACCGCTATGAGTTGCAAGCAACTTGATGGCATGTAATAACAACAATGACAACAATAATGACATTATTACTGTATAGTATAGTGTAGTATAGTATAGTATAGTATAGTATAGTATAGTATAGTATAGCATAGCACAGCATAATATAGTACAGTATAATATTAGTGTGTATTAGTGTTAGTGTTAGTATACAGCATGTTGTACTGAGATTGTCCATCCTTCTTTCACAAATGATCCATACTTCCAATTCAACAGCTGCTCCTTGGGACACAGATAGGAAACCTCCTCCCATTATGATCTACAGTCCTGGGAAATTTGATGAAGGGTTGCTATGAGTCAGACTCAAGCTGAAGGTGTGGATTTTTTTATTTGGATCATATATATAGTATCTCATGATGACAATTGAAAAATATTTCTTTTTTTAATGAACAAGACTGTTACTTGTTGGCCCTAATTTTTCCTTTTTCATAAGGAGTTTTATTCAAAGTTTTGCATTAAATGATGCTTAGATATCAATAATTCTTGCCTGTAGAAATTCTTCACTATAAAGATTCCTTTCCTGTTCACCCCCCTCCTTAATTGGAAAAAAAATAATTTGCATCCTGCAGGATATGAACCAGAAAATACTCTTGAAAATACTCTTCAAAACTATGTTACAGGCCACTCTACAATTATATTTCACCTAAACTAGACTGTTGTTATAATGTGCCATCAAGTGGAATATGAGTGACTCATAGCTACCCTATATGCACAATAGCTCTCGGACTGGGAGATGAATTCTCAAACCTATACATTTAATGTTCAATCATCATTTAAATTTTCCGCTATGGAATAGGTGAAACTTGAATGAGCAATGTTTTAGCAATTAATTACTAGTTCAGTCTTAATTTTTTTGAAAATCTATATTTGTTATCTTCTCTGCTCATTCCTATCTTTTGTTAGTTTTAATAAAAATTAGTTGTTAAATAATCTTTAAAACTACTATCAAGAGACTGAAGCATGGTTAATTAAAAAGTGTCTTATTTTCCATAGAATTTTCAGTCCTACATATAGTACCTAAAAATAAAAAAATGTTGGGCAATTTTCATTTACCCAGGGGTTAATCATCCAGGTCGTTTTTAAACAGACCCCTGGACCTTAATTTCCTTTTTTGCTTCCATTTTTCTTGAACTTATTTCCAAACCTCTTATTTCAATGCTTTATCATAGATACAAAAAGATAAAAATAAATGTTGGGTCTTGGTAGCTCTATCAAGAGGAAAAGCAAAGCAAAATAAGTAAATCAAGATTTATTACTTTTCAGTGGTTTCTGTGTTTTTATCACTTCTCTAGCATCACCAGGGAAAGCTTATATTCAGTAGAATACGTGCTTTGACGAATTCTAGAAAACACTAAGCTATAGAGTAGAATACTCATAAAAAGGTGCGCTTTAGTTCTTGAGTTTTCTCAATCTCTTATTTCTAAATTCTCTATGTAGATGCTTGCAATTGTCAAAACAAAATTACTGAAAAGGAAAATAGCACCATTTGTTTGTATGAAACATATAACTGGTTAAACAAATTGATTGTCTAATTTTTGCATTGATAATGTCATGGGTTGGGATGATTTGCACATAGGCATATGGTATTAATTCCCCAGAGTTTGTAAATTGTGTGTTTTGGTTTGCTTTGTGTTATTAACATGTTTGTGAAAACAGAAAATAAAGTCAGTCTGTTAAAAAAATTCAGAAAATATTTCCTGTTCACTAATATTTTCATCAATTTTTCTTCCCCGAGTACAATAACCAAAGGAATTACTTGAAAATCGTGTTTTAAATAAGCTAATTTAAAGCAGGAGGAGGCAAGTAGAATGATAAAATATATAGATTGAATAGTCCTAATTTTATTCTAAACCTAGTCAATAGTCTATCAACTTCATTTCCCTAGGGTAATATATTAAAAAAAAAAAAAACACCCAACGAACAGCATACATCATTTTGTGTTTTCAAAAATACCTAGAATAAAAAGACAATTCCATAATCTTTATAGCTATAGAATGATGAAGTCCCGAAAGATTTTAATCTTTAAATTATTCCATATCTGCCTTTCTGCTACCACATTTTTTTTCCTCAAGTGAAATAAGCATGGCCTTTTTGCGCACATAGATCTAGTGGTTCCTTGGATGGTTGATTCTAGAAAAGCAACAGGCTTCCCTCCCCCCCCCCTCCCCCGCCTCCCGCCTTGCAAGAAGCAACAGTTAGAAACTCCAGCAACTGGGAAACTGCTACCCACACTGGTTAGAAACAGCCAATAGACAAAGTCCCAACTATGATTTCAATTAATTTTTGCAACAGCTCCAAACAAGAGGGAGAGGGGGAAGAGATGAAAAGAATATTGACCCCTTAGAAAATAAAAGATTACTTACTCCCCCTCCCTTCCACTTGCCCCTTTAATCATCAGGGGGTTTTTTGGCACAGTGAGGTTTCTAGAGCAGAGCAAAGCAAAACGATAATCAGACTCATTCTGTTTCAAATGAAACTTGCAAATACAACGAGACAAATCCATAGGCCCCCACAGGGAACAATATGAGTCTCCCCAGAAGCAGGCTTGAGGACTTCGGTGTGAACGAGCATGGACTGTGTCTCAGCCTGTCACTCCAGCTACCAGGTGCGCGAGATCCTGACAGCCAGAGTGCGCGCTTGCTGGCGGGACACCGGTCCTGCGTCCTCGGGTTGCGGGTTCGCTCTGAGGAGGAGGCGGCTGCGGACCACCGGCCGGGGACCCCCGTGCAGACCGCCAGGCCGCCGGCAGATGGTGCCCTCCTCCTCCCAACACAAAAGGAAATTCTGCTAAAGTAATGCTCAGCCTCCGCCCCACACCATCAGTCAGCGCAACAGTCACGGTCCTTCCCAAAATAGTGCGGAGCACGTTTCCCCGGAACACCGCAGTCGCCGGTGTGTGTGTGTGTAAAACACAAACCAGGGGGGCGACGGAAGGGTGTAGGAGTGGGCATCGCACGCGGAATGGGACTCCCGGGGCCCGGAGGGAGGTGACCGCCAAGGAAACGCAGAGGGCAAGGGGCCGGGTCCATTTCGCAGCTGCGTAAGCCGGGCCGCCGGGCCCATCGCGAGGCCACTCACCATGTTCACTTCGGAGACCATGTCTATGCTCGCAACATCGATCCGCATCCCGACGTCCACCGGGGGCCCTGCCGGGGAGATGGGAGCGCGTTAGGGGCACACTGTTGGAGTGGCGGCGGGCTGGGGAGGGGCGGGGGGCTTCCCAGCGCATTACTTCATTCCCACACCCCTCACCCTTAGGGGACAGCCTGGGAAAACAGGTACAGACACGCCCGTGATGCAGTGACTGTGCAGAGGGTGTGTCGGGCCAGGGAAAGGTCGGCTGTGCCGGGGGATTGGTCCACCTGCGGATGGGGGTCCAGGGTGAGTGTGGATGCGTGCGTGTCGGTGCGCGCGCTCGCGAGTATGTCCAAAGGGGTGAAGTCCACGTTTACGAAAATGACATAATTTTTTGCTTGCTTGTTTGTACATTTCTCTTTGACAGAATACGCGAACTAGAGATGGGTTACAGGTTGAAAAAAAAAAAAAAAAAGATGAAGTATTTACCTCCAAAGTCCGGCCGCAAGCGAATGTCATATCCTTTGAGCAGTCTGTCCACTGTCTCTTTCACGTATGACATGTTGCTGGGCTCATTGGCACTGAAGGGAAGAAGTAGGGACTGGCTTCAGAATCAGCACAAACTGCCGGCAGACATAAAAAAACCAGACAGGCACACCTACCCCCCCCCCAATAACGAGATACATGATCCAGCAGGCATGTAGAAAGAAAAACACCACAGGGAAGAGGGGTGGAAAAGACATTCAACAACAGCAGCTCACCTGTGTGCACAACAGACCATGGCAATCATCACAGGGAAAGAGAGAAGCCCCAGACTCTCTCGATTTTGTACTGTCCACATTACTAACTCTGATTAAAGAATTGTCTTTTCTGCGAAGATTCAAGGAATGCAACTTAGTCGGCGCCAGGGCCGTAATTCCCCCGATTGGACCCGCGCATGCGCAGAGAGTGATCACTACCAAAAGACACCTTGTGCCTTGCAAACACTATTCCTAGTGGAACAGGCAACAGATTTCAATCCCTTTAAAGTTCCTTCTTGACATGCTCGGCGTCCTCTGGGCGGTCGGAGACACCCTGCTGTTTCTAGGCGGTTCCTATGTTCATTTCCTTTCTGCTGTCAACCTGATTTAAAAAAAAAAAAAAGAAAAGAAAATCAGTTCCCAGAGATCTGGCAAAGGCTGCCTGTGATTGGCATCTTTCGTTGACAGTCAGGGTGCTCCTAGACTAGGGAGTCTAGACACTGGGAGTTCTCTGGTCGCCTACAGGGGGAAAGGAAAAGAGGGGTCTGGCCAAAGTCGGGGAGGGGGCGGGGAAGAAGAAAAAACCACCGCAGAAGGGACAGAGGAAACCCTGGACGTTTTTGAGAACTCCAAGAATCAAGTCCACGTGGGAGGTGT
>NW_006399887.1:5659062-5666299 GCF_000299155.1 Elephantulus edwardii
GGAGGGACAGCGCAAGAGGGGAAGACCCTCTATGAGATGGATTGATTCGGTGACTGGGGTAATCGGGATGGGTGTGTCAGTGGCGGTGCAGTTGGCACAGGACAGAGCAGGGTTTAGAGCTGTTGTGCATAGCATCACTATGAGTCGGAAACGACTCGACGGCACATAACAACAACAACACAACCCATTTTGCATAATATTTCATTAGTTCCTTGTTTATCAGTGCTGCATAATACTCCATTGTGTGAATATACCACCACATTTTAACTTCTAATAAGTGAAAGGTTAAAATAAGGATGGTGACGATCAGATAGATGTAGGTTCTTGACAGAATATGTTGGTCAACACTTATTGAAATCATGAAAAGAATGTTGCCATCGAGTGAGTGGTGACTCGACACTCCCTTATGTTTAGCAGAAACTTTGGTAGGACCTGCCCTACCCTCACAATTGTTGGTCAGTTTAAGCCCACTGGGGGAAACAGTGAAAATAATCAACATGTTTGGGGAGGTGGTATTTGTTGCTGACTATGTGCCAGGTATTGTGTACTTCAAACAGATAATCACTTTATTAAAACTATCCTCATTTTACTGATAAGAATGCTGAGATTTAATAAGGATAATGTGACTAGGTAAACACCACACAACTAATGTATTGTTGAAACCAGCGTTAGCTATCGACCTAACAATGCCTGGTTCTGTAAAGCACGGATTCCCAAAAAGGAGGAGAAAGTGCAAGAAAAAGAAGGGTTGTTACAAGTTTTTGTTATGTACTATATATTTGGAACTGCACATAGGTGATCCTCTAGCAGGTTTTCAGAGGCAATACATTAAACTGGAGAGAATTTCCCATTTATCCTTTTTAGTGTATTTGGTGGATTTGAACCACTTGCCTTTGGGTTGACAGCACAACTCCTTACCACTAAGCCACCACAGTTGTTGTAAGAACTCAGGCAAAAGTGACAATGTTTTTTATGGAATGGAGGTGAAGTACCACAGGAAGATTTTAGAAATTTAGTAGTGCTTTCTAGTAGTTAGAAAAGTGTTAACATTTAGAAAGCATATAAAGAATTGCAGGAAGCATTTACATATGTGAAGAGCTTAACAGTCCACAAATAAAAATTCTTTTTATTTTCTCATTTTAGCAAATCAACCAATTTATGAGAAGGCTCATTTTATACATGTGAAAATTCAGATTTAAAATTTTCTCCTTTCTTTTGTAGAGGAATGCTAACTCCTTACCCAGGTTGCTTAATTCTCTTAAAAAATAATTCATACTATATCTCTTTTTCATTCATATGGATCTACTTACTCTAGATAAAAAAAAGGGAATATACATGCAGCAGAGTACAGATTCCTTCTATAACTCACAACTTTTTGCAAAAGCCAAATTGTAGAAAATAAGATCCTGTGAGTTTATTCATATATTTGCTTATTCTGTTAATCCATAAGTATTTATTGAATATTTACTAGGTGCCAGACACTGTACTTATAGGTACCTTTGTCAATAGATGCATATCCAATTCTTTCTCTTATTTGCAGAAAGGAGCTTGAGTATAAAAGATTAAGTATACAAATAAATTGATGTTTCAATTAATGATCAAAGAATACATTTCCTTTATAATATTTGAAAAATGTGTAAACTATAAATACTTTCTCATTCTTTTAAAACCAAATTTCAGTTGAGCTCAAGATTTAAATGTGAAATAAAAATATAAACAGATAATCAGTATAAAATTCACAATTTAAAACCTAAATATTGAACATCTTCTATTTTTATGTGTTCTAGCAAAGGAAGTAAACGTTTTTAGAAAGTATTGGTTTATTAGAATACACAATTTTGTTATTTTTCCAAACATGTAAACTTTATGAGAAATTAAGAATAATAATTAAAAAGCACTTTTAGTCAGTTAAGCATGTTTAATAATATACCACCAATATACTATTGTAATCAGAAAATAAAAATCTTGTATCTAAGTATAATATTACAATTTTATATATGTGTGTGTGTGTGTATATATATATATTTCACAAATCAGGAAAGAATCCATCAGTAATGCATCCTGTTTCTATGCCTTTTCAATCTATATGCATAACAGGTCATTCAAGAGGCTGGACTTTATGAGGAATGTGGCATCATGATTGGAGGAAAACTCATCAATAGCATCCTTTATGCAGATGATACAACCTTGCTTGCTGAAACTGAGGAGGACTAAAGCACAATAACAACATTATACATATACATATACATATACATATACATATACATATACATATACATATACATATACATACGTATACATATGTCAGTAAACTCTCTAGAGTATCTGGAAATAACTGAGAAGAAATGTACATGACCTTTATGGAAAAAGTTTATAGCGTTATTAATAGACCTAAAATAAGACCTGAATAAATCAGAAATAAATTATTTGTATATTGTATGTCCATTGTTGTTGTTGTTAGGTATAATCGAGTTGAGCACAAATCATAACGACCCTATGAACATAAGATCTGAACCCAGTCTTGTTCTGCACCATCCTCACACTTTCTGACACATAAGAGCCCATTGCAGCAGTCATCCTTTCAATCCACCTGTTTGAGGGTCTTCCTCTCCTTCACTGACCCTCCCCCCTCCCCCACATCATGTTCCTCTCCAAGGAATAGCATCTCCTATCAACATGTACAAAGTAATTAAGGCAAGCCTCACCATTCTTGCTTCTAATGCGGACTCCAGCTGCACCATCTCCAAGACATTTTTCTTTGTTCTTTTGGCCGTCTATGGTATGTTCAGTGCTCTTCTCCAACACCACAGCTCAAAGGTGTCAATTCTTTCTCTGTCATTCTTATTCATTGTCCACGTCTCAGATGCATAGCTAGGAATTGGAAAGACCACGGCCTAAATCAGACACACGTTAGTCTTCAAACTGAAATCACTTCTCCTCAATACTTTGGAAAGGTCCTACTTGCAGATATTCCCAGTGCATTGTGTATCCTTATTTCCTAACTGCTGATACCAAGGGTGTTAACTGAGCATCCAAGCAAGATGAAGCTGTTGACAGTTTCAATCTCTTCTCCATCCACCATGACACTGCCTAGTGGTCCAATGGTAAGAATCTTTGTTTTCTGATATTGAGATGCAACCCGTACTGAAGCCTGCATTTCTGAATCTCCTGCAACAAGTGCTTCAAGTCCTCCTCATTTTCAGCAAGCAAGGTTGTGTCATCTGCATAATGCATGTTATTGATGAATGTTGCTCCAATCTTTATCCCACATTCCTCTTCACAGAGTCCAGCTTCTCAGATAATTTGTTCAGCATAAAGATTGATCAGGTGTGAAAATAGAATACAACCCTGAATTTTATAAAGATGTTAGTTCTTACCAATGCAACACAATTTTTATCAGCATTTTTAAAACAGAAGTTGGAAATCCAAGCCTAAAATTCTGGTGTAAGATTGAAGAGACTACAAGAAACCCAGACAATATGAAAGAAATAAGAATTAAGTTATTGGTACACGTGCCTCCAAATTTTGCCTCTTGAGTTCTAACCACTGAATGAGTTAGGGTTTGGTTCGATATTTCTGTAGAAACAGAAAACAATAACAAAATTCAATTAAATAAAGAGCATAGAAACAGTCTTCTATTTTAGGAAAAGTGAGAAAAGATAGGCTATTAAATAAATTATGCAGAAACAATTTATTATCTATAGAAGAAGAGATCTTTATAGCATGCACTAAAAATTATTTCATTTTAGAACACAATCTAAAATGAAATAGATCTACAATGGAATATCTTTAAGATTTCAGTGTTGGATCAGAAAAGATTTAAAAATAAATACAACTAGAAACTTTATATAACAGTAAAATATTAATATACATAATGACATTAAAAGGTAGCATCTTTAAATCAAAAGACCATATTGATATAGTGAAATGTCAGATCACACATAGAAAGAGCATACTTTTGACACATTCAACTGTCAAAAGCAATGTGTGAAGAATTTATAAAATAGAATTCTCCAACCAGAAGAGAAGGATGAAGTAAAAGACAGGCCAAAAAATCACTACCATACAGTCAATTCTGACTCACGGAGATCTTGTAAATCTTTCAGGAAGAGATCTTTCTCCACGGAAGTGGCTGGCGGGCTCCAACTACTAACCTTTTGATTGTTTGTTGTTGTTGTTATTGTGTACCATCGAATAGGAACCAACTCATAGCTGACCCTCTGGTGGGTTTTCAGAGACAGTTAATTGCATGGGAAGAGATTTCCCATCTTTTTCTCCTAAAGGAGTTCCTGGTGGATTTGAATCACATTCCTTCAGGATTGCAGCACAGTTTCTTACCACTAGGCCAACAACACTCCCTCTACCTAGATTAATAAATTATCACCCAAAGTAAGAGACTCTAGGACAAAGAAAATACTCTTCTAGGAGATTAAATTTGAATATGCAATTTTGTGCATGTGTAGCCCTCTCAGTTCCTCATACAAAGCATAAATACATTCCCATACCTATTAATTTTGCCAATTAACAGCCATAGTGAAGTGTAGAAAGTTGGCAAGGGAATTTCAGTATAAAGAATATTTGATAGGACATTGGCATTGGCTAGCCTTATTTGAATTCCAAGAAACATTTCAGGATATGTACAGAAATGTTCTATCTGTCATAGCTTGGGATAAGATAGCTAGGATAACCAGTTTAGGGGAAAATCACAGGTCAAAAGGAATTAATTAGTAAAGTCCATTGGTGACTTGTAAAGATGGGGTGATAGTAGGCATAGATCAATGGTGATAAATTTTATATGGGAATGATTATATTAAACACATTGTGAATGAAGGAATGTGTGAAAATACAATATATACAAATGGAAGACAATGCATATAAATGAGACACAATGCATCTGAATTTTATATGCAAACCAATATAAAATAGAAAAGAACTAATTTTCACAAAAGATAACCTATTTAAAATCAACATTACTCAAACACATAGGGGATAAGGGTGGATACTAATGGAGTTCAAGAAATTGGCAGGATGAATGTCATTATTAGCTGAGGAAGATTTTGCCTGCACTTTTTCTAAAACAGATTTGTTTTCTCTTTTGGCCTGTGTGGATCATGACAAGTTGTGGCTGACATAGAAAAGAATGAGAGTGCCAGAGCACTTGATTGTGCTCATGAGGAACCTATACCTGGATCAGGAGGTGGTTGTGGAACAGAGCAGGGGAGCCCTGCATGGTTTGGAACTGTGTCAGGGTTGTATTCTCTCTCCATACCTGTTTAATTTATATGCTGAGTAAATTATCCAAGAATCTGGACTCTATGAAGAATGGCATCAGAATGGAAGGGAGATTCATCAGTAACCTGCGTTATGCCAATGACACAACTTTACTTGCTGAAAGTGAGGAGGATCTGAAGCACTTATTGCAGAAGACCAAGAAATGCAGCCTTCAGTATGGATTGTGTCTCAATATCAAGAAAGTAAAAATTCTTACCACTGGACCATTAGGCAGTGTCATGATGGATGGAGAGGAGATTGAAACAAACAGGTTCATCTTTCTTGGACCCATGATTAACACCCTTGGTACCAACAGTTAGGAAATAAGGAGATACATTGCACTGGGAAAATCTACTGTTAGAGACCTTTCCAAATTATTGAGGAGTAATGATGTTAATTTGAGGACTAAGGTGCATCTGATTCAGGCCATTGTTTTTCCAATTGCTAGCTATGCATCTGAGACCTGGACAATGAATAAAGGATGACAGAAAAAGAATTGACACCTTTGAGCTGTGGTGTTGGAGAAGAGTACTGAACATCCCATGGAGAGCCAAGAGCACAAACAGATATGTCTTGAAGAGGCTGCAGCTGTAGTACTTTTAGAGGTAAGAATGAGGAGGCTTCATCTCACATACTTAGTACATGTTATTAGGACGTGCTATTCCTGGAGAAGGACATGATGTTAGGGAGGGTGGAGAGTCAGTGAAGGAGAGGAAGGCCCCTCAACCAGGTGGATTGACATAGTGACTGCTGCAATGAACTCAGAAAGTATGAGAATGTTGCAGAACAGAACAGGGTTCAGATCTCTTTTTCATAGGGTTGCTATGAGTCATGCTTGACTTGATGCACCTAACAACAACAACAACAATCCCTTACCAGGCTCACACTTCAATAGCGTCACTTATTAGTCTTATTTATTTATTTTCCAACTTTCACATGTCCATCAGATGGTTGAAAGTACCATACCTTCCTTACTGATCACCATTCAGTCAAAACCCATAGTTGACTTTGCAATAAGTTTCCAGACCGTAAATCTCACAAGAAGATATTGCCCATCTTTCTCCTCTGGAGCTGCTGGTGAATTTGAAAAACCGGAGAGGCACAATCATTGAGATAATGGCATAGCTCCCTAAGCTAAGCCACCAGAGGTCCCATAGAAGAAACTGCTGTTGTTGTCCTTACATGCTGCTAATTTCATCATGACTCACAGTGACCCTATGAACAAAAACTCTGAACTCTGCCCTATTCTGAGCCATACGCACCATCTCCAACACACCTGACCCCATTACCCTAATCACAGTGTCAGCCCATCTCATCTAAAGGCTTCCTCTCCTGCACTGACCTTCCACCCTTCTAAGCCTAATGCCCCTCTCCAAAGACTAGCCCCTCTTGGCAATATGCACAAAGTGTGTGTGACAGAGTTTCAAAATCCTTACTTCCAAAAAGTAACCTGATTTCACCTTCTCTGGGACAAACTTGTTTGTTCTTTGAACAGTCCACTGGCTGTTCATTGTTCTTTTCCAGCATCACAACTCAAAGGTATTGGTTCTTCTTCTGGTATCCTTTGTTATTGTCCATCTCTCAGATGCATAGCAAGCAATTGAGAAGACCACAGCTTAGATCAGACACACCTTCTCTTTAGACAGAAATCGTTTCTGTGTAGTATTCTAGACAGGTCCTTGCCAGCAGATTTCCCTCATGCAACTTGTCTTTTTATTTCTTGACTGCTGATGCCAAGGATGTTGATTATGGATCCAAGCAAGATGAAATTGTGCCCAATTTCACTCTTTTCTCTGTCTATCATGATACTGCCTATTGGACTGGTGGTGAGGATTTTTTTTCTCTCTCTTGATGTTGGGATACAAGTTGTATTGCTGAAGTATTTGATCATCAATATTAGTCAAAGAAACAGATTTTGTTTTTATGTTGTTGTTGTTGTTATGTGCCATCAAGTCTCTTGCAACTC
>NW_006399887.1:5666399-5667394 GCF_000299155.1 Elephantulus edwardii
GGGGGGGGGTACATTTCTTTCTCTAGGGTCAGCAGCTGCAGGTTCCATTTTCGTTCAGTTCAGTAGATGCTGTTAAGCATGTGCTAAACAGGAGTCCCTGGGCTAGGAGTCAGTTCATTAGCGTAACGGCATCTCCTAAACCTTTACTGTGTCCTATGTATTCTTGACTGGAGAAAGTCACAGACTCATGGGGAGACAGGAGCAAATGTAAGTACCTTCCACGTAACTGTGTTGCTTATATAGCAAAGGAAAGCCTAGTTTTATTGGGAACGGCAGAGGTTCTTTCTAGAAGAGATAAAAGATAAAGGAGAAAAAAACTTTCGGGGGGTGCAGGAAATGGGGTGGGTAAATGTTGAGGTGGAGGAAGGAGGGTAGGGAATTTCAGAAAGGGAACTGGGCACCAAGTTCTGGAGTTTCAAAGAGCCTGAATTCAGAAATGACCCATCAAATTTAAGTGATGAAGATGGGAACTGTGAGGAGGAAAGAAAGGTGTAAAGGAGAAGTTGCGACCAGATTTGAGCTGACTTAAATATATATATATAATCTTCATTGATTCATTGTTGCACATTTGTTCCATGCCCCACCCCTACCGCCCAGTTCACTTTTCTCTTTGGAAAAAAATTTTTTTTCATTGTTAAACAGCTCCACCCCTCCCCCCGCCCGTCCACTTTACTACGCACCCCTTATTCTGGATTTATGTTATGCCAATAATACCTAATTATATATTCCTTTTATACAGTTCTCTCTTTTCTGTTTCAGTGCTATGTACATTATTTATCCCCTTTTTTTCTTAGTTTCCCCCAACCCCTATGTCAGTCCTGTTTTAGAACAGTGGCATTATGCAGTATTTGTCCTTTTGTGACTGAGATATTTCACTCAGCATAATATGCTCCATGCTAACAGCACAACTAAACTTAAAGAGACACTGGTCAAAAGAAAAATATCAGCAGTCGACGTTTTTGGAATCACAGAAGCCAAGAAAGCTTAAGATACAA
>NW_006399887.1:5668950-5674228 GCF_000299155.1 Elephantulus edwardii
ATACTCTTCTCCAGCACCACAGCTCAAAGGCATCATTTCTACTTCTATGCTCCTTAGTCACTGTTCAACTCTCTGATGCATAAATCAGGCATAATTTTTATTATTTACTATTAAATGTTTAAAATACAAATTATATACTTTTGTGAGAGTATGATGTTGTCATTGTTGGGTGTTGTAGAGTCAGCTCATAGAAATGTTATGTTCAGCAAAACCCCAAACAATCCTATCTTGTGCCGGCTTCATAATTACGGCTGTGCTTGAGCCTATTGTTACAACCACTATGTAAATCCATCTGCTTGGGGAGCTTCCTCTTTTTTTCCTCATGAAAAATGTTGTTTCCTTTTCATCATGATAGATATAATTTTCTAAGGATTTATCTCATACCCAAAGTGTATGAGATGAGGTTTCATTATCCTCCTTTCTAAAGTACATTCTGGCTGTACTTTCTCGAAGACAGATTTGTTCATTCCTGTGAGAGTACAAATTACTACAATCTACCATAAGGACATGTTGCCAAGAGGGACCACTCCTTGGAGAAGGACATGATTCTTGGAAGGATGGAAGCTCAGTTCAGGAGAGAGGAAGATTCTGGATGAGATGAATTAACACAGGAACTGAAGTAATAGGAGACAATAAGGTTGGCTCAGGATAAGACAGAGTTCAGAGCAATTGTGCATAGGGTGGCTAGGAATTGCAGGCAACTCAATGACACATGTAACACAACAACCATAAGGACAATTTGTAATTTTTAGAAATAAGCATTCATTGTGCTATTTTTTATGCTAGTTAAAGAATTAGCATTCTCTTTCATTAATCAGACTTTCTTAGTTAGCGCAATATGATATATAACTATGCTGTCATTGTACTTAACAACAATAACAGCAGGAACCAACTTGTAAATTGCACAGGAGACTGTCCATCATTCTCCTGTGGATTTGTATAGCATGGCTTTGGTTTGTCAATTCTTACTTCTAAGCCACCAGAGTTCCTTCCAACAGGTTTTTAGATGCTTTAAACATCGTGAGACGAGACTACCCATCATTCTCCCTCAAAGTGGCTGATGGATTTGAATGTCTAGACAGGTTCTGACTTAATGACAATTAGGTTGAGAATTTAGATACTATAGTTGATTCTGTTTTTCAGATGAGGAAACTGAGACATCAAAGTTTGCGTAATTTGTACAAGGTCAAACAATTAAAGGATGAGGGTAACAGAATTCAAACTTAGGTTTGTATATAATGACAGCTTGCCACTACACTAATAATTATGGGAAAAAAATGTTACCACCATAAAATGCTTTTTCAAACACTATCGAGATAATTGCATGCTTTTTGCAACTATTTCTATGTGATTAAATGCATTTGGAGTCTATCCTATGTTATGAATTATTTATGGTTTTGAACAAGCTTGGTTTAGGAAAATTATTTTCTTTTAAGCATAAATCAACTATGTTGAAGGAACTCCGCTAGTACAATGGATTAAGCATTTCTCAGAAGGGGATCTGGTGGCTTTGGGGTAAGACATTGTGTTGCTAAATAAAATGCACACTGTTCTAATCCATCAACTGCTCCCCAAGAGAAAGCTGGTCAAACTCTTCCTGTGTGGTTTACAGCTTCTGACAACTCTCTGGGAGCACAGCTATGAATCAGTTTCTATTCTACAGTACATAACAACATCTGTGGGAGAAAGATGAGGTAGTCTGCTTTCCCAAAGGTTTATAGACTTGAAAACTCTATGGGACAGTACTATTCTGTCTTATTTTGTGGGTGTCAAAAGAGATTGGATGGCTAAGGTAGTTTTTGTTGCTGGAGGTTTTGTGTTTTTACCTTTACTATTCTGAACCTGGAAAAAGGATGAAAAGTCACTCAAGTGTCAAAGACTTTCATTCATAGGATCGCTGTGAGTTTTCTACAGCTCGGTGACACTTAACAACATAGAGACCACTTGGCCTAGTGGACAAAAAGTGATGCTACCAAGCCAAAAGTGGGTGACTTTAGTCTGTGGCCCTCAGGCCTGTTTTTAACTGTGTTTGGACAAACATTCTTCTAGGTAGTATGGCCCTGGTGTGTCCATTTGCCGTACAGAGGTAACTTGTGGTTGCTGTGAAGCTGAAGACTGTGACACTGATGTGTCAAATGTGATAATGGTTACCCATGGTGGACAGTGTTTGTTGGAGTTCACCGATTAAAAGAAGCTTGTAAGCACAGTGGCATCCACTCCCGTAAATAGCTTGCTTCTGGAAACCCTATGAACCTGGAGAAAGGATGATAGTCACGCAAGTGTTGAGGACTTTCATTCATAGGGTCTCCATAAGTCGTCTATAACTCAACGGCACTTAACAAAAACATTCTGAAAAACTGAATAGAGCAAAATCAGAAAAATTAAAGACTGTTAAGGCTATCATTAAAGTAGTTGGGCTATATGAGGGAGAATGTGAAGTAAGGATTGGAGGAAGATTCATCAAACAACCTGCATCATGCAGATGACACAACCATGTTTGCAGAAAATGAGGAAGACTTGAAGCATTTCCTAAAGAAGATTAAAGACTATAGACTTCAAAATCAATTACATCTCAACATCAAGAAAACAAAAATCTTCACCACGGGACCAGTAGGAACACTATGATTGGCAGAGAAAATATTGAAATTGGCAGCTATTTAATTTTACTTAGATGTACAATCAATACTCATGGTAGCAGCATATAAGAAATCAAAAGTCTATTCATATATTGTGGTATAATCACAACGGAGGGCAGTCGGGTGCTTTCTCAAAAAGGTGGAAATAGAAATAGTATTTGATCCAGTTATTCCACTACTAGGAATATACCCAACTGCCCGTCTGCCCAACTAACCACCAATAAATGAATGCATAGCATTGAAAACATTACATAACATGAGTAAGCTTGGAAGACATTATGCTGAGTGAAATATCTAAGCAACAAAAAGGACAAATACTGCATAACACCTCTGTTATAAAATAGGACTAACATGAGGGTTTGAGGAAGAACAGAAAAGAGTGGGTAGACAATAAACATTGCACTGGAACAGATAAGGAAAAGGACTTTCTGTAAGGACTGTATGATTATGCATTATATATGTAACAACTGGCAATCTGGATGCATTACAAAGTGGAATGGAGGAGGGCGTGGGTAATGTGCAATAATGAATGAATGAAGATAATCTTTCTGTAAACTTTCATTAAATCACAATATTTTTAAAATTTCAATTAAAAAAATCAAAAGTTAAGTTGCACTGTGAAAATCTGTATTGTCAATGACCTCTCTAAAGTGCTGAATTGCTAAGATAGTAGTTTAAATATTAAGGTGTAATTGATATAAACTTTGGTGTTTTTAACTGTTTTCTATGCACCAGAAAGTTGGATGATGATTAAGAAAGATCAAAGTAGAATCATTGCCATTGAATCATAGTGTTGGAGAAGAATATAGACTATACTATCAAGGAGGAGTGACATCCACTTCCATAATAGCTTGCCTCTAGAAACCCTATGAACCTGGAGAGAGGATGAAAGGCACCCAAGTGTCAAGGACTCTCCTCCATAGGGTCGCTATGAGTCACCTGCGACTCGACAGCACTTAACAACAACAACATCAAGATCTAAAAGGATCTTGACTGAAAGCAAAGAGTAGCAGAGGAATGTTTATCTGTGTTTCATCAACTATGTAAAGACATTTGATTGTGTGGATCACAACAAATTGTGACTAACCTTGAGAAGAATGAGAATCCCAAAATACCTAACTGTGCTCGTGGAAAACCTATACTTGGTCCAGGAAACAATCCTCAGAACAGAGCAAGGTAATACTGAATGGTTCTAAATTAGGAAGGGAGTACATCAGGGATGTGTCCTATCTTCATACCTTTTCAATCAGAATGTGGAACAAGTTATTCATGAGGCTGGATTTAAGAGGAGGAGTGTGGCTTCAGGATTGGAGGAAGACTGATCAACAGCCATTATGCTCTTACAATGATACAATCTTGCCTGCCAAAACTGAGGAGGACCTGAAGCATTTGCTGTGGATGGTCAAGGACTGTAGTCTTCAACTTGGTTTTAAGTTTAAGTTTAATATCAAAAAGGCAAAAGTCTCACCACTGGGCCAACTGGCAGCACCATGATGGATGGAGAAGAGATTGAGGTTGTTAACAATTTCAACTTGTTGGGCTCCACAATCTACACACTTTTAACTAGCAGTCAGGAAATCAAAAGATGAATTGCATTGCGGAGGTCTGCTGTCAGGGACCTCTCCAAAATGCTAAAGAGCAGTGATGTCAGTCTAGAGACTAAAGTGTGCCTGATCTAGGCCATGGTCTTCACAATTACTTTCTACACATCAGAGAGTTGGACAGTGACTACGGATGACAGAAGAAGAATTGATTCCTTTGAGTTGTGGTGCTGCAGAAGAGTTGAACATGCCATGGACCACTAGGAAAACAAATAGGTCTGTACTGGAGAGGGTGACACCAAGGTTCTCCTTGTAAGCAAGGATCTTGAAGCTTTGTCTCACATTTTTGGGCACATGGCCCAGAGGGACCAGTCCTTAGAGAAGGATATCATGCTTGGAATGGAGGAAGGACAGTTTAGGAGCAGAAAACCATGGAGGAGATTAATTGACACAGTAACTGGGGTAATGGGATTAGGTGTGTCAAAATCAGTGAGATTGGTTCCGGATAGAGCAAGGTTCAGAGCTATTGTACATAAGGTCACTGTGAGTTAAGGGCAACTCAATGGCACATAACAACAATGAGGACTGCCAAATGAACAAACAAGTCTATCTAGAAGGAAGTAAAGCCGGGGTTATCCTTAGAATAAAAAAAGATGAAACTTCATCTCATAATTTTAGGCATGCTCTCAAGAGAGGCCAGTTCTTGGAAAAAGACGGCAAAAGGGAGAAAGTCACTAAGAGACCCTCTAAGAGATTAATTGGCATAGTGACTGGTACGACGGCCTCCAGCATGGTGGAGATTGTGAGGATGACCCAAGATAGAGCCACATTCATATCTGTGTTTCATGAGTTGTAATCAGCTCATAAGTAACTAACAACACCAACAACAAACTGTTGCCTGTGAGACACTGATCTTTATATAATACTAAAATTATTACAACTTAAGTCCATACGGGGTTTAGAAGGGGTTTTGGTATTAGGGATATTGTAACTGATGTTAGATGGATCTTAGCTGAAAGCAGGGAATACCAGAGGAATGTCTATCTGTGTTTCATTGACTATTCAAAGGTGTTTGACTGTGTGGATCATAACAAACTGTGG
>NW_006399887.1:5677611-5679718 GCF_000299155.1 Elephantulus edwardii
GTTGGCGCAGAATAGAGCAGGGTTTAGGGCTGTTGTGCATAGGGTCACTATGTGTCGCAAACGACTCGACGGCACATAACAACAACAAGTAAAAATTATTACTGTTGGTGTTATATGTCATGGAGTTGGTTGTGACTCTTAGTGACAATGTCTACAACAGTACAGGACATTGCCCACACCTGCACAGCTCCCCTTCACTGGCTGAACCTGTTGTTCTAGCCAGTCCTTCTTGGAAAGTCATTTTATTGTTTGCTGACCCTCTTCTTTACCAGTTACGGTATCTTTCCCCAGGAACTGGTCCCTCCTGGTAACATATCTAAAGTACATGACAGTTATTTCAAATGGAAACTATTACTTTGTTTTTATTTGTTTTCTCAATTAAATATTTAGTACCTAGGAGACATATTATGCTAGGAAAGTCTGTAGTTAGGGACATCTCCAAATTATTTAGGAGCAATGATGTCATTTCCAGGACTAAAGTATGCTTGAATCAGCTCATTTTCTATGCATCTGAGAACTGGGCAATGAATAAGAATGACAGAAGAAGAATTGATACCTTTGAACTGTGGTGAGAAGAATGCTGAATAGCCCATGGACTGCCAAAAGAACAAACAATATGTCTTCAAGAAGAGCAGCCAAAGAAGGAGACAAAGATGATAAAGTTTCATTTCACATACTTGGGCATGTTGCTAAGAGAAGTTATTCCTTAGAGAGGGCTATCATGCTTGGAAATGTGGAAGAATGGCTAAGGAGAGGAAGATTCTCAAGTTGGTGAGTTGACACAGTCACTGATCAATGGGTTTTAGTGTGTCAGAAATTGTGAGGATCGCACAGTTTAAGATAGGGTTCAGATCATAGGGTCGCTATGAGTCATACTCTACTCCACAGCACCTAACAACAATAACAACAGGATTAACTAAAGGGAGTTCTGTTGCTTAGTAGTAAGGAATTGTGCTGTTTATGCAAAGGTATGCAGCTAAAATTCATCACTCTTGAGGATCCTTCTTCCACAGAACAGCTGGTGGCCTCAACGGGTGTGCCTTCAGGATTGCAGTGCAACGTCTTGCCACTAGGCCACCAGAGTTCCCTAACTAAAGAATGAATGTTAAATATAGACTGTTATCTGAAAGTGCAGTTTCCTGCACTAATAAATATTTTAGATCCATTCGTTCATTTACTTAACAAATACTTTGAAGCTACAAAAGAAAATATTCTCATTGGAAGAAAAAACCTATCACAATAATTCCATCCAAATAATTGATATGTAATTAAAAGAAGGACAATATGAGGCTAAAAACATTTCATGCTATCTTAAAGTACTTTAGCTGACATTTTCAGCTTGAAATTCACCAAGAACTTGGAAGGAGTTAGGGCAGAAAGAAAGCACAACCAATGACTTAGAGTTCTTAAAGTTGATCTTAGAAAGAATGAAAGTGACTCAGACAGAATTGAATAGAAAATTGAGTCATTTAGAAAAAAATAGGAGGGGACTAAAATTGGGCAACAGAATATGTTTCAAATTACACCTAAAATGGTAAAAAGAAAGTATACGATTAAGTTGAAAAAGAAAATTTTCTGCCAGTATGAAAACAGACATTTCCTATTACTCAATGAAGATCAAAAAGGTTAGTAAACTGTAAATTTGACTTTGTTGTCGTGAAAATTCCTTCAACTATTTTGAATGTGATTTGGATGAAAAGTTGGAAAACCTAGTCATGTATTGGTGGTTGAAATCATACTGTGACAATGAAATTAATTAAGTAAGTATTTACTGTAATATTCTGAGGAAGCAAATCAAGTTCATAAGACCATAAAATTTCACTCATCCAAAATTTTTAAAAAAACAAAATATTTTCTGAAGGTTAGCAGTTTAAGCTCATATAATTATTCCACAAGAGAAAAGACTTGTTGATATAATCCATAAAATTTAAAATCAAACTTAATTACACCTAACAATAACAAATTAAGGGAACAAGTAGAAAATATATATAACAAATTAAAAAAGACTGTGGTTCCCAGAAATAAAATACAGGTTTCTAGTTGCTATAATCAAGGATGCTTTCGGCAGAATGTTAAATGATCCAGGAAGTATTAAAAGAAGATGGAA
>NW_006399887.1:5680932-5690957 GCF_000299155.1 Elephantulus edwardii
TGGTGCTGGAGAAGAGTATTGAGAATACCATGGACTGCTAGGAAAACAAACAGATTTGTCCTGGAAAGTGTTAACCCGGGTGGCTCCTTGGAGGCAAAGATTCTGAGGCTCCGTCTAACATACTTTGGACATGTTGTGAGGAGAGACAGGTCCTTGGAGAAGGACATCATGCTTGGGATGGTGGAGGGACAGCGAGGAGAGGAAGGCCGTCTAGGAGGTGGATTGATTCAGTGACTGGGATAATTGGGATGGGAGTGTCAGAGACTGTGCGATTGGCACAGGACAGATCGGAGTTTAGGGCTGTTTTACATAGGGTCGCTATGAGTCGCAAGCGACTCGACGGCATATAACAACAACAACAACAACAACAGTTTGAGTAACATTACAATCAACTAAAAATTTTGTTAACAAGTCACATAATGTCATCTTTTTAAAAAATTTTATTCATTTTAATGAACATTACAGAGATTTTGGATTTTCACTCTTTCATTGTTGCACTTTTTCTTTACTCCCCTCCCTCCAGTTTACTCCTCTCTTTGATACTGTCGTCTTTACAGTTCAGATTATATAGCAAAAACTGGAAAACAGTTTCATATTCTAACAAGAGTTTGTCAGGGAGAAAACAGAGCAAAACGGGGGAATGGTAAAACATAAACACGCATACACATGTGTTCCAGATATAGCAAATAACTAATAGCAAAGTAGTATTGCATTTAAAATTAAACAATCTTTTGAATCTTAAACAGGCTAAATTAGACACATTTTGTGCATAAAGACCAACTTAAAAATTCTCTAGTGGAAAAATGTTAGAATGAGTACATAAATATGAGAATAATTTGGCATTGAACTTCACATCAGCAAATTTTCTAACGGAAATCAATGAAGTCATTACTTTTTGAGTGAAATGACTTTAAAGTAATAATTTTATAACATGCAAAAGTGTTGGAAATAAAACATTATTTTTCAGACAGAAAATGACTGAGAATGTTTTTCTTTTGGAATTGTTCTCAACAAAATATACCAAAGGATTACTACAAATAAGCAAAATATGAATATAAGAGAGGAGAGTCTAGACAGAAAAGGAAATGAGAAGCAAATAAACTAGAAAAGAAAATAGTTCTCTGACTTCTGAATAAAATTCAACAGTATTTTTGCACCTACTTTGAAGGGGTAGGGGAAAAGTGTGGATGTTGTTACTTAGAGCAATTGCCATGAATTTGAAGAGTGAGCAGGTAAATAAAATAATAAAATAAATTGCAGTGAGCAGGTATTTTGAATGATGATATTATTTCATAGAGGTCATTTATTTACAGCCATAGCAATCATAAGACTATAAATCTTTGTTTGAGGAGACTACCCATCTTTCTCGCTTGGGCCATCAACCAAATGGAGTAGTACAAAATGCATCATCACAGAGCCTTTGTGGCTGGCATAGTTATATTATGCTGGTAACCAAAGATCCCAAGTCTCCAGAAGTTGAAAATACACTAAGTAACACTTACGATGGAGAAACAGGCTGTAGTTGAACACGTTCCTTCAGCACTGCCCACTTAGCGTGCACAGATGTATGGATAAACAGGGGAGGGTTATTGGCTTGAGGAGCAGGGAATTATGAGGATCCCTGGATTGTTGACTTGGACCCATGTGCGGGATAGGATTGAGTGAAGAGACCAATAGGTCTGGAAAGCAGGGACAAGTGTGAACTTATGAGCTTGCAAGTGATGCCTATTTCAAATCAACCACGAATGACTGGGGATGAGTTTACCAGAACTCAACCAGATGAAGAGAAGATGACCTTACTGTGAGCTAGGTTCAATTGCTGCCCCAGACTGGACTTTCTTTGTGGATGCAGATAATCAAAGTTGACAGGTTGAGCAGCAGAAGATTCTTCAGCAAAAGGGCTGTGTCTGTTCCCTCAGAATACTGGTTTGATGTTGTTGTTGTTGTTAGATGTCACATATTCAGGTATGATTTATAATGACACTATTAACAACACATCTAAACCCTGCCTTATCCTGTGCCATCTTCACACTTCGTGACACACTCAAGCACATTGTGGCAGTCACTGTGTAAATTCACTTGATTAAGGGTCTCCTTTCCTTCATTCACCCTTCACCTTTGCTAGAATCATGTCTCTTTCCAAGGAATAACCCCTCTTAATAACATATCCAAAGAATGCAAGGCAAAGCTTTACCAACTTTGCCTCCAAATAGCACTCTGACTGTACTGTACAAATTTCTTTAAGAAATGTGTTCGTTCTTTTGGCAATCAATGGAATGTTCAATTCATAGCAATTCATGTAATGTGTTATCCAACACCACAGCTAAAAGCCATCAATTCTTCTTCTGTCCTCCTTATGTATTGTCCAGCTCTCAGATGCATAGCAAGTAATTGGAAGACCATGGTCTGAATCAGATACACCTTAGTCCTCAAACTGATATCATTGTTCCTCAATAATTTGAAGATGTCCCTGATTGCAGACTTTCCCAGTGCAATGCACCTCCTGATTTCCTAACTGCTGGTACCAAGGATGTTGATTGTGGATCCAAGTAAGATGAAGTAATTGACAGTTTCAATCTTTTGTCTATCTATCATGGTCTTGCCCATAGATCCAAGGATAAGAATATTTGGTTTTCTGACATTGAGATACAATCCATTTTGAAGGCTGTATTTTTTTTTCTTCTGCCACAACAAGTGCTTCAATTATCCTCACTTTCAGGAAGCAAGGTGGTTTCATCTGTACAACACAGGGTATTAGTGATCTTCCTCCTTCTTGATGTCACATTCTTCTTCATATGGTACAGCTTCTTAAATAAATTGTTTGGCATAGAAATTGAATAGGTATAGAGAGAAAATACAACCCTTACACATTTCCTTCTTAACTTTAAGTGATGTAGTGTTCCCTTGCTCTGTTCACAAAATAGGCCCCTGGTTTAAGCATAGGTTTCGATCAGCACAATTAAGTGCTCTGTGATTTCCAGTCTTCTCAGAGGTAGCTATAACCTGTTATGATCCAAAAATTCAAATACCTTTACATAGTCAATAAAACTTAAATAGACATTCTTCTGGCATTCTTTATTTTCAGCCAGGATCTATCTAACATCAGCAATGATATTTCTGGTGCCACAAACTCTTCTAAGTCCTACTTGAACTTCTGACAGTTCTCTACCCATATACTGCGCCAGACATTTTTTTAATTATCCTCTGCAATATTTATATCCTCCAAATTTCTTGGCATAGACTGGTGAGCACATCCAGGGCTGCATCTGTTAATTGAAGAAAAAAAAATCACTTGGTGTCCCCTTGATTCCTGGGGCCTTAATTTTTTGCCAATCCCTTCAGTGCAACTTCAACTTTTTCCTTCATTACCACTGTCTCTTGTCTTTATGGTATTTCCTGAAATTCTTCAGTGTCAGTCACTTCATTTTTTATAAGTGACTCTGGGTATTCCATCCATTTCTTTTCATGCTTCCTGGGTCATTCAATATATTGCATATAGCATCTCTCAGTAATGCAACTCAAGACTTAAATTTGTTTGTCAGTCCTCTCAGTTTGAGAAATTCAGAGTGAGTTCTTAAAACACAATATATACACATGGAGCACAAAGTGTATGAATGTGTTGTTGTTGTTGTTATGTGCCGTCGAGTTGCCTGAGATTCATAGCGACCCTATGTACAACAGCCCTAAACTCTGCCCTATCCTGTGCCCATCTCACTATTTCCGACACCTTGCTTTCATTACCCCAGTTACTGAATCAATCCATCTCATGGAAGTTCTTCCTCTCCTGAGCGGTCCCTCCAAACTCCCCAGCATGACTTCCCTCTTTAAGGACTGGTCCCTCCTTGCAACATGTCCAAAATATGTCAGAAAAAGCTTCAGAATCGTTGCCTCTATGGAGCAGCCTGGCTTCACCCTCTCCAGGACAAACCTGTTCGTTTCCTTAGTAGTCCATGGTATATTCAATACTCATCTCCAACAACACAGCTCAAAGGCATCAATTCTCCTTCTATCATCCCTAGTCATTGTCCACCTCTCTGATGAAATAGAAAGTTATTGCAAAGAACATGGCCTATATTGGGCACACCTGACTCTCCAGTCTGACATCATTGCACTTCAGTACTTTATAGAGGTCTCTAACCGTAGACTTTCCCAAAGCAATACGTCTTTTAATTTCCTGGCTGCTGGTGCTGAGATTGTTGACTGTGGAGCCAAGCAAACTAAAACTGTGAACAGTCTCAATCTCTTCACCATCCATTATGATGCTGCCGATCAGCCCAGTGGTGAGAATCTTTGTTTTCTTGATATCGAGCTTCAAACCATACTGAAGACTTCAGTTCCTGACCTTCCACAGCAAGTTCATCAGGTCCTTCTCAGTTTCAGCAAGTAGAGTTGTGTCATCTGCATGATGCAGATTGTTGATGAGTCTTCCTCCAATTCTGATACCACATTTCTCCTCATAGAGCCCAGCCTCCTGAATAATCTGTTCTGCAGAAAGACTGTAAAAGTATGGAGACAAGATACAGCCCTGGCATACACCCTTTCCAATTTTGAACCATGGTAAGAATATGAATAATAAATTGTTGTTGTCATGTGCCATTCAGTCACCTGCAACTTAAAGCAACTCTATGTACAACAGCCCCAAACCTTGCTCTATCCTGTGCCAATCTCATTGTCTCTGACACACCTACCCCCATTACTCTAGTCACTGAATCAATCCATCTCATCAAGGCTCTTCATCTACTATGCTGTACCACCACCCTCCCAAACGTGACGTCCCCCTCCAAGGACTGATCCTGCCTTGCAACATGTGCAAAGCATGTCAGACAAAACTTCAGAATCCTTGCCTCCAAGAAGCAAATGGCTTCACCCTCTCCAGGATAGACGTGTTTGTTCTCCTAGCTGTCTATGGTATATTCAATACTCTTCTCCAGCACCACAGCTCAAAGACTGATGTATAGCAAGTAATTGCAAAACTATGGCCTGTATCAGGCATAGATTAGTCCCCAGACTGACATCATTGTTCTTCAGTACTTTGGAGAGGTCTCTGACAGCAGACTTTCCCAGCGCAACTAATCTTTTAATTTTCTGGCTACTGTTACCAATGATGTTGATTGTGGAGCTAAGCAAACTAAAGCTGTTAACAATCTCTTCTTTATCTACCATGATGTGACCCAACAGAATGTGAAAATTACTGAACAATATCATTGATACCACATGCAAACAAGATTCTGCTGAAGATTATTGAAAAAAAAACACGATTGGAACAGCACATCAGCACAGGACTGCCGGAAGTGCAGGCTGGATTTAGAAGAGGCCATGGTACTAAGGATATTATAGCTAATGTTAGATGGATCTTGGCTGAAAGCAGGGAGTTACAAAGGAATGTCTATCTGTGTTCCATTGACTATGCAAAGGCATTTGTCTCTGTGGATATAACAAACTGTGATGACTCTGAGAACACTTGATTGTGCAAAGCCTATAGTTGGAACAGAATGTAGTCATCAGAAAAGAGCAAGGCTACACTACATGGTTCAGAATTGGGAATCGTGAATGCCAGGGATGTGTCCTGTCTCCATACCTTTACAATCTTTATGCAGAACAGATTATCCGGGAGGCTGGGTTCTATGAGGAGATATGGCATCAGAATTGGAGGAAGATTCATCAACAATATGCGCTATTCAATGACACAACCCTGCTTGCTGAAACTAAGGAGGACCTGAAGCACTTGCTGCAGAAGGTCAAGAACTGCAGCCTTCAATATGGATTTAAGCTCAGCATGAAAAAAAAACAGATTCACAATAATAAATTAAGAAAAGTTTAAAAAGCTCCCTGATATTAAAAGTGAAAACGCAACACAAGAGCTGAAAGATAAAGTTGAACAAAAATGTCAGAAATGGAAAGTGGAAGAAAAAAATAGGAAAAATAGCTAAGATGTAATACTGCAGCAGCTGTGAATTTCCAGAGGAAACAGAAGGAACATGTGCTGTAGTGCATTTATTGTTCCAAATAGCTTTCTTATTCCATTGCCTTTGTCTTTTGACACATGGCTGGTGGAAGCATGCAAATAGAGTGTGTTACATTATCCATGTGAGGAGTGACCAGTTTGGCCAGTCCATGAATTTAGTAGTAGAAATTTGGAATCTCACTCCAAGAAAAGACAAAGCAGATAATGCAGTAGTAATCCTTTGGAGGTTAGGGATTCCTATACCAGTCAGACCAGGAAGAACCCTGGAGCGGAGATCCAGAGACTCCTAGCATGAGCATGGCTCAAAATCATGAGGCTAAATGTCAAAGGTCCTATAAGCATGCTTGAGAAGTTGTCTTGAGGAAAGAATTGTGTCCTGTTGTCAAACTGAGTTGTAACCTGTCAATTTCCCTAATAAATCCCAAAATCATGAAAATGAAATATTTTTAGCCTTAAAAACCTGATGGAGATTCACTACCAGTTGGAACTTACTGGAAAGCAGTGGGGATTTTATGCATCCAAAGTAAAGGTTATTATTTACAGAATGTGTGTGTGTGCCAGCCACTGTTCTAAATTTTTTTGGTAATAGCTATTTACATCTTGCAACTGTAAACGTTGGTGATACTGTGTCCCACATTTTTTTAAAGTATGCACAGATAAAACAATTTTCCCTCTATTACTTAATTTATAAATAGTAGATCCAGAATTCAGGCCTTCACAGTTAATTTCATATAAACCATTATGATGAACAGTTCATTAATGCCGAGAATGCCAAGATTCATGTTTTGCATTTCATTTTGATACCTTCCAATTTTTCTATATTTGTACTTCATACATTCCATTTATTAATGGTTGTGGCTCATCAAATTTGAGTGATTTCACATCTGGGCTCAACCGCTGTTACTATAGTTACCTATGATTTTCTTGTTCATAGGGTTTTGAAGGCCTTTTGTTTCAGAAGGGGATGATCAGTCCTGCTAAGGATTGACTTCTAACTGCAAAATTTGGTAGAAATTTATTTCTTCCTCTTTGGCTTGGCTGTTGGTATATATGTTTGAATGACAGTGGTATTCCCTGGGCTTCAGTATATGCATATGGATTTTATCCTGTCACTCACAACATTGTGTTTCAAGATGGAACTAGAAATGACCTTTTAAACTATGAGAGCAACCCTGGTTTTCCTCACCTTTTCTTCTCCAACAGAGTAGATCATATAACTGTCTGATTCAAAATGTCCCATCCCAACCTGTCTCATTTCGTTAATACTTAGTATGTCAATATTTATGTGTTCCATTTCTTTCTTTACAATGTCCAATAGTCCTATTCAGGCTTCTCACATTCCATGTGTGTTGCACAATGTTGGGGAGGAAAGGAGGGTGTCTGGCCAGGACGGATGGCCTAAATTCCAGATACGTGCAAGCCTCCCAATGGCCTTTAACATAGGGTAGAGAAGGCTTTCCTGTGATTGGCTGTACCAGCTTGACAAAGCTTGCCACCTGGGAAGACAGCTGCTACGTCTGTTGAGTTGGGAATGGTCCACACGAGGCTGAGGTTCTCCTAACCAATCCACATGTCCCACGTCTGTGAGTCCACCCTATCTCGTCTTCCTGTGTACTGCAGATCCCAATAAAATTGAGCTGGATTGACACTCTGATTCTCTCCTGGAGTGGTGTATCTCCATTATGTTTACCTCCATCATGGTGTCACTGTTAAGTTGCCAATGAACTGAAAGCAACGCACGTCCAAATTGCTAGTGTCTCCTTACTGTTCCTCCTCTTTTCCTCTATCTGCTAGTCTATTGTAAATGTACTCTATTGTATGTAGTGCTTTCTAAGGTCTGTTATTTCAGAAGTGGATGGTCTAACCCTACCTCCTGTTGTTGTTGTTGTTATGTGCCATCGAGTCGCCTGCGACTCATAGCGACCTAGTCTGTCTTAATTTGAATGCTCAGATTTAGAACAGTTTCTGACAGACAAGCCTTGTCATGAGTCTTAAGCCTTAATTAATTACTTGTAAACATACTACAAAAGCCAACTACAATATATTGATTCATTAATTAATTCATCTATAATTGCAGTTCATCTACATTTCAATTCATAAACTCATCACAACATATTGGTTCATAGTAAGCATTAAACAATTAACTGAAATTATCTACATTGCAATTCATAAATTCATATCAGATATAATTACAGGATAGTGAGAAACACCCCCGAAAAGCCCACCTTGTCTCTTCCTTTCAGCCTCTCTTGGCCACTGGTACAGATGGGCCTTGGCTGGTCCAGCAGCTCAAAGTCACAGGTTGTGACCAGGATTTTCAGCTATGGGAGAGCCTCTGGGTCTTTGGTTCAGAAGAGAGCCTTTGGTTCTGCGTGTTCAGCTCATTTGAAGTGCGAAGAGAGATCTACTAGGCAGAGGCAGAGTTTATCTAGTTTGGTTTCCCTGCTTTACGTTATGGTGAGGCAAGTGAGGCATGCTGGGACATGTTGAGTAACAATATTGATCTGGCCAGTGATGTTCAATTTAGTCTTGTGATTCGCTGTTGTGAAGGGTATTGCTTTTCTTAGCTCCAGCTCTGTATTCTCTTTGTCACTGTAAAGAAATCCAACTGATTTCTGTATGTTGATCTTGTATCCTGCCACTTTCCTGAAATGGTCAACTATGTCCAGTAGTTTTCTTGCTGAATCTTTGGAGTTTTCTAAATATACTATCATATCATCTGCATATAGAGATAATTTTACTTTCTCCTTGCCAATTTGGATACCTCTGATTCCCTTCTCTTATTGCTATCGCTAAGACTTCCAATATAATACTGAATAAGAGAGGTTATAGTGGGCATCCTTGCCTAGTTCCTGTTCTTAAAGGGAATGCCTTGAGTCTCTCTCCATTGAGAACAATGTTGGCTCTTGGGTTTGCATATGTACTTTTTACTATTTTGAAGAAAATTCCCCTCTAATCCTATTTTGTTAAGTGTTTTAATCATGAAAGGGTGTTGAATTTTGTCAAGGCCTTTTCTGCATCAATTGATAGGATTATATGGTTCTTGTTCTTAATTGTGTTTTCTTATGTTGAACCATCCTTGCATACCTGTCATGAATCCCATTTGGTTATGGTGAATTTTTTTTATGCATCATTTGTTTCTATTGGCCAGGATTTTATTGAGGAGTTTTGCATCTATCTTCATAAGATATATTGGCCTATAGTTTTATATTTTGGTGGTGTCCTTTCCTGGCTTTAGTATCAATGATACGTTTGCTTCATAGAACGAGTCTTGGAGAATTCCATCTTTTTCTATTTTCTGAAATCATTTATGTAGAATTGGAGACAGTTCTTTTCTGAATGTTTGATAAAATTTACTTGTAAAACCATCTGGTCTGGGCCTTTTTTTGGCTGGAATTTGTTTTATTACCTTTTCAATTTCTTCTTTTGTAATGAGTCTGTTCAAGTGATCCATTTTGGTTTGTGTCAGTTTAGGTAGGTTGTGCATTTCTAAGTATTTGCAGGACTGACTTCTTAAGTCTTTGAAGAAGGGTGCTACCTGATTTAGAGAGGACAAAGGTGAATCCAGATCTCCCCACTTCAGAAGCCTGTTGTTGTCATTGTGACATGCCATTGGGCAATTCACAGTGTCCCTATGTACAACAGCCCCAAACCCATAATCTCTCCTGTGCCAATCTTATTGTCTCTGATACACCTAACTCCATTACTCCAGTCACTGAATCAGTCCATCTCATTGAGGGTCTTCCTCTCCTCTGCTGTCCCTCTAACTTCCCAAACATGATGTCCCTCTGCAAGGATTGATTCTGCCTTGCAACATGTCCAAAGTATGCCAGACAAAGCTTCAGAATAAAACTGAAATGATAAAAACAAGAGCAGAAATAAATGAGATAGAAAACAGAAAAACTATTGAAACTATCAACAAAACTAGGAGTTGGTTCTTTGAAAAGGTCAACAAAATCGATAAACCACTAGCAAAACTCACAAAAGAAAAGAGAGAGAAGACGCAAATAATCCGAATAAGAGATGAATCAGGTAACATCACAACAGACCCAACTAAAAT
>NW_006399887.1:5694292-5699773 GCF_000299155.1 Elephantulus edwardii
CTCTTCTCCAGCACCACAACTCTTAGGCATCAATTCTCCTTCTGTCATTCCTAGTCATTGTCCAGATTTCTGATGCATAGCAAGTAATTTCAAAGACCATATCCTGTATCAGGTACACCTTAGTCTCCATACTGACATCATTGCTTTTCAGTACTTTGAAGAGGTCTCTGACAGCAGACTTTTTCAATGCCATTCATCTTTTAATTTCCTTGTTGCTGGTACTAAAAGTGTTGATTGTAGAGTCAAACAAACTGAAACTGTTAGAACAATGTCAATCTCTTCACCATCTATCATGATGCTACCAAGTGGCCCAGTGGTGAGAATGTTTTCTTGATGTTGAGCTATCTATATTGAGGGCTGCAATCCTCGACCTTTTGCAGCAAGTGCTTCAGGTCCTCCTCAATTTCAGCAAGCAGGGTTGTGTCATCTGCATAACGCAGGTTGTTGATGATTCTTCCTTCAATCCTGATGCCACACTTATTCTCACAGAGCTCAGCCTCCCAAATAATCTGTTCCACCTATAAATTGAATAGATATGGAGATAAGACACATCCTTGGTGCACACCCTTCCCAATTTTGAACCATTCAGTGTTTCCTTGCTCTGTTCTGACGACTGCCTCCTGGTCCAAGTAGTTGTAAATGTAGACTTTGTCTTGTTTGAATCCTTTGGCTATTGGCAAAATCCAGTGGAATTCTGGGAGGATGGGCTTTACTTCATTTAGAGAGCATGCAAAGCATTCCCTGATATAATGAACTAACAGATAGGTGTTGTGCCTCTAAAAGAAAGCCCAAACTGTAAAAGACAATCAAGTATACAAATATCACGGTGCAGGACACTCTTATCTGGCCCCAACAGAGACCTATGGTGGTAGAGCAAGGTGGGGTTCTGGAAGGAGGAGATTATTTGTTCCAGTCACTCAGCTGGATCCTTAGTCCTGGTGCTTGGCACAAAGCTGTTTTGGGGCTTCCTTGCCTTTCCACGTCCACCCAGGCCTCAGGATCCTATAGGCACCTGGCTGTAAGCTGTTATCAGAGCAGAACAAGGGAACACTGAGTGGTTTAAAATCAGGAAGAGTACTTTTCAGAGTTGCATCCTTTCTCCATACCTATTAAATCTATATACTGAACAGATAATTTGTGAAGCTGGACACTATGAAGATGAATATAGAATTAGGATTCACTAACCTGTGTTAGAAGATGTCATAACCTTGCTTGCTGAAAGTGAAGAGGACTTGACATGCTTACTTTAGAAGATCAAGGACTACAGGCTTCAAAATGGATTACATGTCAATATCAAAAAAACAAAGGTTTTTGATGGGTGGAGAGATCATTAAAATTGTCAATGATTTCATCTTACTTAGATCAATGATTAACAGACTTGGTACCAGCAATAAGAAGGTCAAGAGACATATTGCTTTGGACAAGTCCACTGCCGGGGACCTTTACAAAATATTGAAGAGCAATGAGGTCAGTTTGAAGACTGAAGTGAGCCTGATTTGGGCCACAGTCAGTCTCTTATGTTACTTATTATGCCTCTAAGAACCATACAATGAATAAAAGGATGATGAAGAAGAATTGATGTTTTTGAGTTGTGATGTTGGAGAAGAGTATCTCATAGACTGTCTAAAGAACGAACACGCAGATCTTGGGGAAAGTACAGGCAGAGTGGACCTTAGAGGGAAGGATGGGGAAGCTTTGCCTCACATACTTTGAGCATACTGCTAGGAGAGGCTATTCCTTGGAAAGGGTATCATACTTGGAAAGAACTAGGCTATAACTAGCAAAAGAGACTAGAAAGTACTACTTTCACCCTTTTCTCTGTGAAAATCCATATTATATTCTTAAGTACTGAGTGAAAAACTACTAATTCTATCATTTTACACTTTCATATTTTTTCTCCTTGAATAATTATTATTGTTGTTGTTGTTGCTTGCCTTCAAGTCGAGCACGACTCATAGTGACCCTATGAACAAAAGACCTGAAGTATTTCATAACTATTGATATTTATCAGTTCATAGTTTCTGGAGGCATGTTGTTTAGGTAGTAGATGCAACTCCACTTACAAACTTGTCTTAAACTAGGAGCACCACCAAACACTGTCCACTTGATAGAAATTTTTTGAAAACTATCATCAGTTCAATTTCTCACTAAAGTGACATATTGATGTTTTAGTGAATTACAGAAATGCTTAATAATTTTGTAAAGAATATACTTTGGGCACGTAGCCAGGAGAGGCCAGTCCTTGGAGAAAGACATCATGCTCTGATGGGTGGAGGGACAGTGCAAGACAGGAAGACCCTGGATGAGATGGATTGATACAGTAACTGGGGCAATGGGAGTTGGTGTGTGAGAATTAGTGAAACTGGCTCATGAGAGTGCAGAGTTCAGAGCTGCTGTATGTAGGGTTGCTCTGGGTTGCAGGCAATTCGATGGCACATAACAACAAAAAAACCAAAAAATAAGCCCAGAAATGTTTTTTTAGCTTCTTTTTAGTGACAAAATTTCTATTGGGTAGACTACAAATGAACGCAGTTATTTCCCTCTATTTTGAATGAGAAAAGAAGCTGGTTTTTTAACTAGATGCTAAAATGTTCAACCTGTCATTGTAAAAAAGAAAAAAAAAAGTCTAACTTTTAATAAATAGCATGGACTATTTTAAAAACATTTACTTATCTGCCAAATTTAATATTCATTTTAGACATGTTGTTGTTGTTGTTGTTGTTGTTATGTGCCGTCAAGTCGCCTGCGACTCATAGCGACCCTATGTACAACAGCCCTAAACTCCGCTCTGTCCTGTGCCAATCGCACTGTCTCTGACACTCTCATCCCAATTATCCCAGTCACCGAATCAATCCACCTCATAGAGGGCCTTCCTCTCCTGCGCCGTCCCTCCACCCTCCCAAGCATGATGTCCCTCTCCAAGGACCGGTCTCTCCTCACTACATGTCCGAAGTAAGTTAGACGGAGCCTCAGAATCCTTGCCTCCAAGGAGCCACCCGGTTTAACCCTCTCCAGGACAAATCTATTTTTAGATGAGACAAATGAGACAAATCTCATTTTAGACATGAGGGAAAAATAATGAGATATGTGGGGGAAACTTACAGTGTATAGTCAACTGATTAAAGTTTATTAACTGTGTAGGGTGGGAGTCATACTCTGCATATCTTATTTATTTCAGGTTAAAATATTACATGAGTTTAGACAAGATTATTAAATCCACTGCTAGTAAAAACATTCAAAAATATATGAGATTGTTTTACATTATGTTTTGGTATGATAGAGTTTTTAGGAGAAAATGTTAGGAATGGTGACTATGTTGTTTTGTTGTTATGTGCCATCAAGTCGCCTGTGACCTTATGTACATTAGCTCTAAAAGCTGTCCTATCCTGCGTTAATCTCATCATCTCCTACAAACCTCATCCCATTGTTCCCGTCACTGAATTAAACCTTCTCATTCTGGGTCTTCCTCTCCAGAACTGCCCCTCCACCCTACCAAGCATGATATTGCTCTCTAAGGACTGGTTCCTCCTCCTGTACATGTGCCCAAAGTATGTGAGTCCATGTTCCAATCAGCAGTGTCTGTTTGCAACTGTTCATGCTCCTTTGTGATTTTCCGTGAGAAAGTTCTGCCACTGATGCCATATTGGCTATAAAAATTATTTCTACTAGCTTTCATACAGTTGGTACCCAAATACTGGTGGCCCAATGTTCAATGGAGCAGAACCATTGATATTTTTAGTTATTATTGACTGGTTTCAGAAGTAGATCACCTTATTTCTTCTAATCTGAAAATTCTGACAAGACTTTTTTAGCCTCGTTTCTAACAAGCTTGATTGAAACAAACTTGGAAGCAGGAGTGGCATCCACTTCCATAATAGCTTGCCTCCAGAAACCCTATGAACCTGGAGAAAGGATGAAAGTCACACAAGTGTCGAGGACTTTCATTCATAGGGTCGCTATGAGTCACCTATGACTTGACAGCACTTAACAACAACAACTACTACTACTAGTACTAACAAATAGAACATTTCATCTCTCCCCTTTTCGCGCTCTGTGCACCACCATGGTGGTCTGCAAGAACAAGCACCTTACAAAAAGTGGCAAAAAAGGAGCCAAAAGAAAGTGGTTAATCCATTTTCTAAGAAAGGTTGGTATGATATAATGGTGCCAGATATGTTCAGCATATGAAATATTAGGAAGTGCTCCCTTCAGCAGCACATATACTAAAATTGGAAAAATACAGAGATTAACATGGTCCCTGCACAAGAATGACATGCAAATTAGTGAAGCATTCCATATTTTTAAGACAGTGTGCTACTGGTATAATGACAGACACATAGATCAAAGGAATAGACTAGAAAATCCAGAAATCAGCCAATCTACCTATTATCAATTGATTTTTTACAAAGAGATAAAATCAGTTAAGTGGAGAAACGACAACCTTTTTAACATGTGGTGCTGCCAAAATTGGAAAACTACCTGTAGAATACTCAAGCAAGATCCACACCTCACCCCATACACAAAAACCAACACAAAATGGATCATGGACCTAGGACTAAATCCAAGGACTATACATTTCGTTTAAAAAAAAGCTTGGAAGAACTCTAGAAGTCCTAATCCACAACATAAGCAGTCTTCCAAGCATTCTGAAAGATCTACAACCAGGAGAGGATAAAATAGATGAATCAAATCCTATGCACATCCAAAAACTTCTCCAACAGGGTAAAAAGGGAAGCCAAAGACTGGGAAAAATATTTGGTAATGATATGTCAGACAAGGAACTTATATCTAGAATTTATAAAATACTCAAGCACCACAACAAAATAAATAAAGATAAACAACCCAATTGAAAAATGGGCCCAGGATATGAACAGACACTTCACCAAAGAAGACATTCAGATGGCAAACAAACACATGAAGAAGTGTTCAAAATCCCTAGCTCTAAGACAGATGCAAATCAAAACAACTATGAGATATTATCTCACCCCAATAAGAATAGCAAAATTTAATAGAAAAGCAAACAACAAATGCTGGCGAGGTTGTGGAGAAACTGGAACCCTTATTCACTGTTGGTGGGAGTGTAAAATGGTGCAGCCACTTTGGAAGGCTGTATGGTGCTTTCTCAAAAAAGTTGCAAATAGAAATATCATTTGAGCTAACAATTCCTCTACTGAGTATATACCCTAAAGAAACCATAACTGCCACCAAAGCAGATATATGTACACCCACGTTTATTGCAGCTTTGTTGACAATAGCAAAGAGGTGGAAACAACCCAAGTGTCCATCAACAAACAAAAGGATAGAGAAGCTGTGGTATATTCACACAATCAAATACTATGCTGCATTGAAAAACAAGGAACTCATGCAATGTTATTCAAAATGGGTGACCCTGGAGGACATTATGCTGAGTGAAATATCTCAGTCCCAAAAGGACAAATACTGCGTAGTACCACTGTTGTAGAACAGGACTGACATAAGGGG
>NW_006399887.1:5700617-5701143 GCF_000299155.1 Elephantulus edwardii
AGGGGAGAGAAGTGCAGCAATGAATTAATGGAAATCCAAAATCTCTGTAAATGCTCATTAAAATTATTAAAAATAATAAAGCTTAAAAACAAACAAACAAAAAAACAATGCAACAATCAAATTCGGAAGACACGTTATGCTCAGCACCAACAGGTCAGCCAAATCTGGATGGAAATCATGACCCAAGAGGGTCATGACTTGAAGAGGTTGTGAATAAATTTATTCCAGACAGCATTGGGAAAGACACAGAAAAGGCTTCCCAGTATCCTCTCCATGATGTATTTGTTCAGAAAGTAAAAATGCTCAAGAAGCCCAAGTTTGAATTGGGCAAACTCATGGAGCTTCATGGTGAAGGTGGAAGCTCTGGAAAAACTACTGGAGAATGAGACAGGTGCTAAAGTTGACAAGCTGATGGCTATGAGCCAGCAGTTCAAGAATCTGTTTAAAATTCAAACTTTTAATAATGACAAATAAAAGTATTATTTGTGGAATAAAGAAACACCTTCATCTCATATTTTAGACATGT
>NW_006399887.1:5701451-5702521 GCF_000299155.1 Elephantulus edwardii
ACAAGGAACTCATGCAATATTATTCAAAATGGGTGACCCTGGAGGACATTATGCTGAGTGAAATATCTCAGTCACAAAAGGATAAATGCTGCATGGTGTCACTGTTGTAAAACAGGACTGACCTTGGGGTTGGGGGAGACTGAGAAAGATGGGATAAATAATGTACACTGCATTGAAACAGATGAGGGAGAAAACTGTTTAAAAGTAGTATATTTTAGGGAATTATGATTATCATAAGAGTTAGGAATGAGGGTTGCAGAGTGGAGTAAACTCAGGGTGGGCTTGGGGGGGGTGAGGGGGGATTGTGTACCAATGAACGAGTTTTTCTTTTGCTTTTCAAGGAGAAGAGTGAACGCGGGTGGGGTGGGGTGGGCGGGGAGAAAAGTGCAACAATGAATGAAATGGAAGTCCAAAATCTCTGTAAATGTTCATTGAAATTAATTTTTTTTTAAAAAGTAAGAATTCTATAACTTAATTTCCACTCTCATTGACCACATCCAGATATTTACTCAAATTCCTGGGAAAATTATAAGTTAATATTTTCTCGATTAAACACTTCAGTGCTGTAGAACTTCAGGGAACTACTAAAAACTATGAGAGAAATTTCCCAAAATGTACAGGGACAGCCACTCTAAAGGCTAAATACAAAGAAGAGAGGAATATATATGAAACAAAAAGAAAAAGAAAAATCAGGAAGGACTGGAGGAGAGTGTATGTATAAATCCCTATGTATGTTATTTTGTTGTTTTTCGGTGCCCTCAAGTGAACTATGATTCAAAGCGACCCTATGAACAATAGCTCTGAACCTTGCCCTATCCTGGACCAGCCTCATAATCTCTGTCATAGTCAAGCCCATTGTGACAGCCATCTCTAATCCATCTCTTTTTTGCTTTGTTTTGCCTACATTATTTTCAGTCCATCTCTTTGTGAGTCTTTCTTTCTTTTTCTTTTTTAACCAACTCTCTACCTTTCCCTTTCTTTGGAATGGGAACAAATATAGATCTCTTCCAGTCAGTTGGCCAAGTGGTTGTTCTCCAGATTTCTTGGCACAACTTGGTGAGCACATCCAG
>NW_006399887.1:5705670-5728522 GCF_000299155.1 Elephantulus edwardii
CTTGGAGGCAAGGATTCTGGGGCTTCATCTGACATACTTTGGACATGTTGTAAGGAGGGACCGATCCTTGGAGAGGAACATCATGCTTGGCAGGGTGGAGGGACAGCGCAGGAGAGGAAGGCCCTCTATGAGGTGGATTGAATTAGTGACTGGGGTAATCGGGATGGGTGTATCGGAGATGGTCCGATTAGTACAGGACAGAGCAGAGTTTAGGGGCTGTTGTACATAGGGTCGCTATGAGTTGCAAGCAACTTGATGGCGCATAACAACAATGTTGTTGTTGTTAGGTGACATCAAATTGAACGTGCCACATCATGGTCCTATGAATAACAGACTTGAACTCTGTCTTATCCTGTGCCACCTTCATCCTTTCTGGCATATTTGAGCGCATTGCTGTGGTCATTGTGTCAATTAATTTCTCTAAAGATCTTCCTTTCTTTCTCTGACCCTCCACTTTTCTAAACATGATGTGTTAAGTACCTGTCTTAGAACAAACACTGACTAATCCTATGTCATCCCCATATATAAGCCATCAATTTATGTGCCCTAACAAATAAATTGTTGTTTAATATTGCTATTTCATAGTCACAACATCCTTTATCATTCCCAAACTCTCCTGGATCCATTTTATTATTATGTTTTTTCTACTTCAAAACAACAAAGAATAACTTTTCTTCTGATTTTTTTTTTCATTTCCAATCTCCCTGCATTTAATCAATAAAAAGTATGGGCAAGGAGCAACGATTTTGAAAAATACTTGGGAGAGACTGGAGAACATTACGCTGAGTGAACTAACTAAGTCTCATAACGACAAATACTGCATAAGACCATTATTGTAAAAACAGAAGGATAACTAGTAAAACTTGAATGGGAATCCAAGGGTGGAAGGGATGGGAATGGAGGGGTGTGCAGGGGTTGCATAGTTTGGTGGGTGGAGGAAGCAGAGGGGAAGGAAATGGGAAGGATCCAGCAGGGCCTGAGAAGACAGGGTAATGATGGGCAAAATCCAATGGTGATTAATTTTATAAAACACAATGCATGCGAATGATTGTGTGAAATGCAATGTATACAAACTTTGAAAGCAAACCAATATAAAAGATTTTAAAGGTATGGGCACCACAGTAAAATGTGATACTACTACTATCTTAAAGTTTTCAAACAAATTTTCTTCATCTTTTGGATCTTAGTTTTATTGACAATTTAGAAAGTGTTTATACAACATGATTTTTAAGGAAGAATGATAGATTATTTAAACATCTTGGATGATCCATGTTTATAATGGTTTAGCTTTAAAATCTTGAAGAGATTGAATGAAAATAATTGCAAATGGAGACTCCAGACTTCAAAATCTACTAATCAACATCACTTAAAAACAATGTCATGCTTATTTGATTACTAAAATAAGAGTCATTGTGTGCTCTTCTTGTTTAATTTTCCAGCGGTAATTGATATAGCTGATTATTCTCTTTCATTTGGTAAACTTCATTCAACAATCAGGACACCAGAGTCTCCTAGTCTTCTTTCTACCTGATTAGTTTTTTCTTCTGTGCCTCTTTTTCTTGTTTCTCTCAATTTATCCCACTCTCAAAGATTTAAAAGCCCTAGAACACTGAGAAATATCTCTCTTTTACCTAAACTTACAATGTTATTAGCCTTGTGCAGCCTTGAGTATGGATTGCATCTCAACGTAAGGAAAACAAAGATTCTTACCACTGGACTGATAGGCAGCATCATGATGGGTGGAGAGGAGATTGAAACTGTTAACAGCTTCATCTTGCCTGGATCTACTTTTAACACTCTTGGTAAAAGCAGTCAGGAAATAAAGAGATGCATTGCACTGGGAAAATCTGCAGTTAAGGACCTCACCAAATTTCTGAGGAGTAGGGATGTCAGTTTGAGGACTAAGGTGAGTCTGATTAAAGCCATAGTCTTTCTGATTACCAGCTATGCATACGAGACCTGGACAATTAATAAGGATGACAGAAGAATTGACATCTTTGAACTGTGGTGTTGGAGAAGAGCACTGAGCATCCCATGGACAGCCAAGAGAATGAATAGATATGTCTCAGAGAAGGTGCAGCTGGAGTGCTCTTTGGAGGCAAGAATGGTGAAGTTTCGCCCCACATACTTTGGACATGCTGCTAGGAGGTGCTATTCATTGGAGAGGGACATGATGTTGGGAAGGGTGGAGGGTCAGCGAAGGATAGGAAGATCCTCTCCAGGAAGATTGACATGGTTATTACTGCAATGGGCTCTTGTGTATCAGGAAGTGTGAGGATGGAACAGAATAAAATAAGGTTGAGACCTTTTGTTCATAGGGTCACTAAGAGTTGTGCTCAACTCGACAGCACTAAACAACAGCAACAACACAATGTTATTTGATGTACACAATTCAATTCATGACATAAATAGCATGTATGTATCTGTGTATTCCAAATTTCTATTTAAATATGGACTTATTCATTAAGTAAGAGTTATCTGCCTGGTTACCCAACATCTACACTTCCATCTCTAAGAAATCTATCTGGCTTAGCATATCCAAAACTGACTCAGTCCTCAAACTCTCTTTAACCCCTTTTTCATCATCTTCAGCATGTCAAACATCGGCAACTCTATTCTTCTGGTTTCTCAGCTGAACAATTTTGGAGTAATCCTTGACTCTTTCCTCTCCCTCACACACCATATCCAATCTGTTAGAAAAGTCTATTAATTCTGTGGCTGTTAGCCCCCGTCAAGTCTATTCCAACTTATAGCCATCCTATGCAGAACAGAACAAAATATTGCCCATTGCTGTGCCATCCTCCCAATGACTGCTGTGCCCAAGGCCACTGATGTAGTCACCACATCTGTTCATGTCATTGAGGATATTTCTCATTTTCACGAATTCTCTACCAATCTTGATGTCCTTCTCTAGGGATGGCTTCCTTGCATGCCTAAGGTCAATAAGATAAAGTTTCATCATCCTTTTATCCATGGAGCATTCTTGTTTTATTTCTTCCAAGATAGATTATTTAGTTCTGCTGGTAGTCCACTGTTGTTGTCAGATGCCTTCAAATATGATCCATAGCAACCCTATGACCAACAGATCTGAACGCTGTTTTATGCTGTGCTGTCCTCACACTTCCTGACACAATAGGCAAAGTGTCGGTGAAAGACAGGAAGTTCCTCAACTAGGTGACTGGTGCAACTCTGGCCCATCCTGTGCCATCTCATCATCTCTGATATAATTGAGCCCATTGTTACAGGTACTGTGTTAATCCATCTTGTTGAGGCTGTTCCTATTTTTCTCTGACCCTCCACCTCCTTCAGGATCATGTCTTTTTCCAAGGACTGGCTCCTCAAACAACATGTCGAAAGTATGTGAGATGAGGGTTCACCACCTTTTCCTCTAAGAATCACCTTGGTTGTACTTTCTCCAAAACATATTGATTTGTTCTTTTGGCAGTTCATGAGACATTCAGTACTCTTGTCCAGCTTCATAATTCAAAGACATTGATCTTTTTATTTTTCCCTGTTATCTGTATTCTTTGTCCAATTTTCCGATGCAAAGCAAGTAATTACAAATGTCACAACTTAAATCAGGTACACCTTAGTCTTTAAACACATAATGCCCCTTGGCAACTTAAAAAAGAACCTGAAAAAAACCCTTTAAAGTTTGGGGGGTCCGGGGTGGTTTTTTTTTTTTTACAGCCAATACCAAGGATGTTGATTGTGGTTTCAAGCAAGATGAAATCCCTGACAATTTCCATCTTTTCACCATAAAGTATGATATTTCCTACTGATCTAGTACTGAAGATTTTTGTTTCATTGATGTTGAGCTGAAATCTACATTGAAGGTTGTAATCTTTGATCTTCTGCAGCAATGGTTTCAAGTCCTTTTCACTTAGAGAGAACAAGGTTGTGTCATCCATTTAACTCAGGTTGTTGATGAATCTTCTGATGCTGATGCTACATCCTTCTTTATAAAGTTCAGGTTCTCGAATGATTTGTTCAACAAGATGACTGGATAGATGTGGTATTTTGTAGTATAGAGACCCAATGAAACATTTCATTTGTTTTCTTGAGTACTGTTTTCATGGATGTTGATTGTACACACAATAAAATGAAAGCCCTTGCACTATCAATTACTTTATTTATCATAGCACTTATTAGACCACTGTTGAAGACTTTTGTTCTTTTTATATTGAAATGTGAAAGTTGTAGTCTTTGATCTTCATCAAAGTGCCTTAAGACCTTTTCACTTTCAAGCAAGCAAGATTATATTGCTCGGATATCACAGATTAGGAAAAGCCTTTCTGCAATCCTGAGGCTTTATTTTTTTCCTCATATATTCTATTTTCTCAGATTATTTACTCAGCATACATGATGAATAAGTATGGTGCTTTTTTGGTTGTTTTTAACTTGTGTTATTATCCCCATAAGTCCTTCAAATGGTTTTTCATTTTAGGCAGAGAAATCCTCTAAATCTCTGACTCATTTACTGTGACTTTTCCTACCCTTGCCTACCCTTGCTGCTACTATAATTACACATGCCTCTTTAGTAGAACAGGCATATTCCTACTCGGTATGTTTACACTTGTTTTCTACTTGCAGTGCTGTCCATTATAAAGGGCTTACTCCATCATTAATCACAGGGCTGCACTCTATTGTTATTTTTTCACCCAAACCTTCTTTTACCATTCCTTATAAAAGTTACTGCCAGCATATCTGAAACCTGTCTTCTTTCTCCTCTCTCTGTGGACTATTTTTCCTAATACAGTTTTCACATATTTACCTTCATGTGGTCCATCTCCCCCAAACTCCATGAGGACAAGAATGTTTATGTCGTTCACAGATATGTGCCCAGCATTTAACATAGTGGCTGGATCATATTACATATTCAATACACATTTCTTATTAATTCATTCTACAATGTTTATTGCATTTACATTTTGTTCCAGACAGTTTTAAATGACAGATGATCCTTGGTGGTAAGTTGCACAAGTTTCTTGCCCTCATTGTTATTGTTGTTGTTGTTATGTATTGTTGAGTCACTTGCAACTCCAAGTGACCCTAGGTACAATAGCTCTGAAATCTGCTCTATCTTGTCCCAACCTTATTATCTCTGACACACTTACCTTCATTACCCTAGTCACTGATTCAATCCATCTCATTAAGGGTCTCTCTCTCTCTTGCAATGTCTGTCCCTCCACCCTTTCAAGAATGATATTCCTTTTCAAAGACTCATGGAGATTCATTCTTAGGTTCATCTTAGTGTTGTTGTTGTTGTTGTTGTTGTCAGGTGCTGTTGAGTCGTAGATGACTCATAGTGACCCTATGAGTGAAAGATCTTAACACTTGTGTAACTTTGGTTATTTCTCTGTATTTATAGGGTTTCCAGAGGCAAGCCATTTCAGAAGTGGATGACACTCCTGCTTCCAAGCTTGTTTTAATAGGGGAACTCCACCAAACACTGTCCACCATGGGTGACCATTATCGGATTTGGCACATCAGTGTCACAGTGTTTATTTACATCACAGCAACTAAGACTTAGCTCTGTACAGCAATGCACAGACCAGTGCTATACTGTTACATCATAAAAGTGTATGTAGTTGAAAAGACATTTCACTTATACTATTTGACCATGTTGTAAAACAGAAAATGCTGAGCTGCTAACAACAGCAGGAGTCAAGAGGCATTTCAATGGAAGTAGAATTCATTCAAGGAAGCAGAAAGATATGAGCGTATTTCAGGCCATTCTGTAGATGTGCAGATCTACAAACACGTGATCTTCTCCTTGCTACTTGTTTCTGGTAGGTGTTATTGAATCATTTCCAACTCACTATGACTATATGTATAATAAAATTAAAACTACATAAACTGCATGATCCTCCTAAATGCAACTGGAGTTGATTTCAGAGTTCTAGGCACAATATCAATTCATTTCACTGAAGGTATTCCTCTTTTACATTGACCCTCTAATTTGTTAACCATGGATTTTATCCAGGGTATGGTCCTTTCTGATAACATGCCCAAATGTGAGGCAAACTCCATGGAGCATTCAGAAAGCACTTTTACAAGAAAGATTTGTTTGTTCTTTTGAAGTCTGTGGTATATATTAAATATTCTTTGCCAACATTGAAGTGTAAAGCCATCAACTATTCTTTGGTTTTCCTTTTTAATTATTCATGTTTGACATGGATTTAAAGTATGGAATGAAATAAAGGACATCAAACCATGTACCTTAGACCTTAAGGTAACATCTTTTTTATATGTAGGTTTCTTGTGAGCACAATTACATATTCTGGCACTTCTATTCTTCTCTTTGTTATCCATAATTTGTTATGATCCATACAGTCAAATGCCTTAGCACAGTCAGTAAAATACAGGCAAACAGCTTTCTGATATTCTCTGCTTTTAGTCAAGATCTGTCTGATATCAGCAATTATATCCCTAATTCTACAATTTGTTCTGAATCAACTTGAATTCCTGGAAGTTCCCTTGCTGACATACTGTTCCAGGCATTTTTAAACCATCTTTAGTAAGATTTTACTTGCATGTAATCTTGATGGTATTGTTTTATAATTCTTACATTCTGTGGGTTCATCATTTTTTTACAAATGAAAATAAATATAAATCTCAGTCATTTTTCCAGGTAGCTGTTTTCCAAATTTATTGGCAGAGACTAGTGAGTATGTCCAGAGCTGCATCTGTTTATTTAGGCACCTCAAATGGTATTTCACCAGGTGTTGTTGTTGTTGTTGTTGTTGTTGTTGATGATGATGATGATGATGATTACCTTCAAGTTGAGCATGATTCACAGCGACCCTATGAGCAAAAGGCCTGAAACCCCTCTACAACTTGATCAATCAACATTAATCAAAGTTCATAGAGTTTCTAGAGGCATTTTGCTGGGGACTTATTTTTTGCCAATTCCTTCAGTGCAGCTTGAACTTCTTCCTTCTTTACCATTGGTTCTTGATCATATGCTACTTCTTGAGATAGTTAAGTGTCAACAATTCTTTTTGGTACAATGACAACTATTTAAAAAAAAACCCTCACAATGACATACCATTTCACTCCAGTAGTAGTTGCAAAGTTTAACAGCACAGCAAGTAATAAATTTTGGAGAGCATGTGGAGAGATAGGAACTTTTCTACATTGTTGGTGGGATTGTAAAATGGTACAACTTCTCTGGAAGGCAGTTTGATATTTCTTCAGAAAGCTGAACATAGAAACTCCAGATGACCCAGCTATGCCACTGCTTGGAGTATACCCTGAGAGAATAAGAACTGAGGCACAAACAGAGACTTGTACACCAATATTCATAGCACTGTTATTCAACATCACCAGAATATGGAAACAGTACAAATGTCCAATCACAATTGAATAAGTTGGTTACATGAGGGAATACTATGCAGCACATAGAAACAATGATTTAGTAAATCACTACCTAACTTGGGAGGGACTGAAGAGCATTATGCTAAGTGAACTAACTCAATGCCAAAAGGACAAATACTGTAACACCATTATTGTAGAATATGTATCAGTATTCAAGGCAGGGAGGGAGAATGAGGAGATGGGTGAGGATGGGGTGGAATCTGGTAGGGTATATAGGGTAACATAATTGGATGGGTGGATGGGTGGGTAAAGAAAATGGAAAAGATCTGATGTGAAAAACAATATATAAAAACTTTGTAAGTAAACCAATATAAATATTTTGAAAACCCACAAAACAACCTCCTGGTGTTTAAATCCATGATCTGCAGCTTTATGTTTATATTAGACTTTCATGGGATATCAGCATTCATGTGATCCTTGCCATTCCCTATCTTCTTACAATTAGGAAGGAACCCTGGTGGCATAATAGGGATAAAAGTAAGGGCAGGGTAGAGGTAATCACGGGGTTTCACGGTTTGATGTGTGGAGGTGGGGGGAGGTTGGCAAGGTGGGGGAATCCATAATGAGGGTCAATGTACGTGAACCTTGTAGGTAAACCAGTGTAAAATGAAAAAAAAATGCAGGAAATAATAAGAAAAACTAGGTTGCTAAGAGAATCTATTAGCTGCTTCTTGAAAGAAGCATGTGACTGATTGCTTCTGCAAAGATTGACAGTTGTGTATTTGTTTTTTTTATCTTGCAGTCAGGATGGCCGTGTGACAGATTATAAGTATTGGCAAGATGAACCTAAATGTTATGGCTTGATTTTTGGCCATGATAATTAAATATTTAGTGTGCTTCTTTTCCTTTCCTTTCCCTTCTTCAACCAGTTGGTTAAAAGGAAAGGAGATACTGGAGTAATAGAATGGAAGAGGCTCAGATTCTCAAGTCACCACTGGAAGAAAGCTACTCAGGATTTCACAGAAATGCACTATATATGGAGGATACTTGTACTTTTATTTCATCATGCTGTTTGTGGTTTTCTATACAGACTTGATGTAATAAGTATGCCTGGCTATATAACATCATAAACACAAGTTATCTGAAAAATGTAACTTTAATGGAAGAAATCATTTGCAAGGAAGGAGAATCGATGCCTTTGAGCTGTGGTGTTGGAGAAGAATATTGAATATACCGTGGACTGGTAAGATAAGTTTGTCCTGGAGAGAGTGAATCCAGGCTGCTCCTTGGAGGCAAGGATTCTGAAGCTTTGTCTGATATACGTTGGATATGTTGCAAGGAGGGATCAGTCCTTGGAGAGGGACATCATGCTTGGGAGGGTGGAGGGACAGCACAGGAGAGGAAGACCCTCAATGAGGTGGATTGATTCAGTGACTGGAGTAATGAAGGTAGGTGTGTCAGAGACAATGAGATTGGCACGGGATAGAGCAGGGTTTAGGACTGTTGTACATAGAGTCAATATGAGTCTCAGGCGACTTGACAGCACATAACAACAACAACAATTATAGATAAAGTTCCTGAAAACATGAGAAAGAATGTTATGTGTCGTTTATATTGTAATGTGGTGTTGTGATAATACATAAATATGCATGGAAAGGTAACTGCCAAATTTAATATGATAATGCGTTTAAAGATGAGAGAAAAGGGTCATAGCAGAGACTCAAGAAGTTTAAATCATAGATGGAATGTTCCATTAAATATTAAAATTTGCAATCAATGTTGAGAAAAGTAGAATTATATAGATTCAATGAAGATTTTTTTTATGTAATTCTCTGCTGGTTATTCTTTGTACCATGAAATGTTTTAAAAATCAACTTCTAAGCACGTAGAGAGTTTATATTCACTCTAAGGAGATTAGAGAGCTCTGGTGGCCTAGTAGTAAGGAGTGGCATGGCCAACCCAAAGGCATACATGCAGTTTAAATTCACTAATTGCTCCAATAGAGAATAATAGGCAATCTCCTATGCTTCTGAAAACCCACTGGCGGGGAAGATGTTTAATTCCGTTGCTGAATTTGCTCAATGTAATGGTAAAACTAGCCAATCCCCTTGTGAATTGGTGAGACTAGCCAATCCTTTTGTGAGTAGGTCAATACACCCTACTCACACTTTCCCACCCATCTACATGGCAAAGTAAATTAATGGCTAAGGAAGACATTTGGAACCATAAGCCCTTAAATACCATAGAATCCCATTCACCATTGTACTGCAAAATTGTCTTAATTTTCACTTGGCTAATACTTATTCACACCAATATATTAACTCTGTAATAATTTAGATATTTATGCTTTTCATTTCCAGTTTTAGAAAAACTTTCTCTCAGTGGCAAGGAATTTTTTTTAACATGTTAGGTGTAAAAAATTAAATTAAAAAAATAATTAACATGATAGTTATTCTGTGTTAGTATTTTCCATGCACTAGGCACTCTTCAAATTGTTTTCACATATATTAGCACATTAACTTTTTCCACAATCCTACAACATGTATACTATTGCTGTCCTCATGTTGCAAATGGAAACTGAACCTAGGAGAGATCAAGCAATGTATCCAGGGCCACACAGCTAAGTAATGGGGCAAGAAGGATTAGACAAGTTCAGAACAAAGAATATTCCAGCATTGAGGAAGAAGATCCAGGAACTTTATTGTGTAATACCCATGTATGATATCGGCATAATAATTTTGCAGCAATAAATGGAAATGTGCCCACATTTCAATTTATCATCTTTCCTTTCACTAACAAAATCAGGTAATATGTGCCCTGTTAGCATATTTCTCTCTGCAATAGGTAACATCCTCATCTCTAGGAAATTACAAGGGAATATTGGAATAGGAAAGATAGATCTCTTTATGACTATGGGTGTGAGCCTATTTTGATACTTAACATCACAAAAAATTTATTTCCTAATCTGTAAAATGCAGGTTGGAGCTCTGGGAAGTCGGTGGTAAGGCACATGGTTGGATAGATTTCAACCACTCGGCTTAGTCAGCAACCAGACAAGTTACACACTATTTTACCTAATTGCGGTTGTGTACCGTTGAAGTTGAGTTGGAACCAGCTCATTCTCTAGGAGGTTTTCACAGAGAATAAATTGCATAGAAGGAAATTGCCCATTTTCCTCTGGCAGAGCAGCTGGTGAATTGCAATCATATACCTTTGGCAGCTCAACTCCTTACCACTAAGCCACCAGAGCCAACAACCTACAAAGTCAGGGCTAGAAATTGAACAAGACAATTTTGAAAATATTTTTTGCTCTAACAGAGAGCTCTGGTGGTGTAGCAGCTATAGGAAATTACACTGTTAATCCAAAGGAAGCACATCCCTGGTGGTTCTAATTCACCAGCAGCTCTTTTAAGGACAGATGGACAGCCTTCTCTCATGCAATTTACAGCCTCCTATAAACTCTATGGAGGTTCAGTTATGAGTTGCTCCTGACTCAATTAGCAATGACTTTTGAGAATTTTGTGAAGTTTGTTTTGTTTGTGCTGTTCTAATTCTTTTGTAATAGTCTTGAAAAGAAGCCGAAATTAAGTGCTTTAGACTTCATGTTATTGGCTATTTTTTTTTTGCTCCTGTGCCCACTTAAATTTAACAACAACAAAAGTAAAAGGAAACCATTGATCTCAATATCTAGTGTTCCACATTTAGTTTTGAGCACTGTTATTTGTCTGACTGTGAGGGAGATTCAATGTAGTTTGAAGTCAGCATCTAAAGTGGCAGGACTGCTTAACAGATACCTAAATGATCTGAAACAATATTGAAACAACATAGTTGTTGTTGCTGATTGCCTTCAAGTTGAGCACAACTCATAGAGACTCATGAAAAAAGGGCCTGAATCCCCTCTACAATATCGACAATTATCAAAGTTCATAGAGATTCTGGAGGCATGTGGTTTAGGAAGTGAATGGCACTCCTGCTTCCAATAGTGTGCTCTTAAATCAACAGATGTGAGACAGCTGGGGTGGAGTGGAAAGTGCTAAGAATAAATTCAGGGATGACAAAAATCAGAAGATGACATTGGGACATGGAAGGTCAAAAACATGGAAAGAATGCACATCAAAAACTTCTCCAACAGAGTAAAAAGGGAAGCCACTGGCAGGGAAAAAGTATTTGGTAATGACATATCAGATAAAGGACTTATATCCAGAATTTATAAAATACTTGAACACCACAACAAGATAAAGGTAAATAATCCAATAGAAAAATGGGCACAGGATATGAACAGGCACTTCACTGAAGAAGACATTCAGATGGCTAACAAGCACAGGAATCAATGTTCAAAATCCCTAGCGCTAAGAGAGATGCAAATAAAAATAACTATAACATATCATCTCACCCCAGTAAGAACAGCAAAATTCAACAGAACATCAAGCAACAAATGCTGGACAGGTTGCAGAGAAACTGGAACCCTTATTCACTGTTGGTGGGAGTGCAACCACTGTGGAAGGCAGTATGGTGCTTTCCAAAAAGTTACAAATAGAGACACCATTTGCCCCAGCAATTCCTCTACTGGTTATACCCAAAAGAGACCATAACTGACATCCAAGCAGATACATGCACACCATGTTTATTGCGGCTTTGTTCACAATAGCAAGGAGTTGGAAACAACCAAAGTGCTCATCAACAAATGAATGGATAGAGAAGCTGTGCTATATTCACACAATGGAATAATATGCTGTGTTGAAAAACAAGGAACTCGTGCAATATTATTCAAAATGGGTGACCCTGGAGGACATTATGCTGAGTGAAGTATCTCAGTCACAAAAGGACAAATACTGATGGTGCCACTGTTGTAAAACAGGACTGACCTTGGGGTTGGGGAGAGACTGAGAAATATGAGTTCAATAATGTATACTGCATTGAAACAGATAAGGGAGAAAACTGTTTAAAAGGGATATGTGATTAGGTATTTTTGTCATGACAGGAGTCTAGAGCAAAGGCTACATGGTGGAGTGGACCTGGGGGAGGGTTTATAAAACAATGAAAGAATTTTTCTTTTACTTTTCCAAGAGGGTAGTGTACTAGGGGAGAGGGTTCTGAGGGGAGAAAAGTGCAACAATGAATGAATGGAAATCCAAAGTCTCTGTAAATTTTTACTGAGATTAATAATAAATTTTTTTAAAAAGAGGAAAAAATAAAGCTTTAATCTTAAAAAAATTGGAAAGAAAGAAGTGCAGCTAAACAACTGGGAAGAAAGCATCAAAATCAGAAAATGTACCTTAGTGAAGATAAACACTCCTCATCTTGCTGTTAAGTGACATCAATTTAGAGCCAAAGCACCTTAGATATACAAAAGAGTGAATACCTGCCCCATCTTGCCCCATCCTCAGAAAATCTTTGCTGTGCTGCTGCTTATTATCTGCTAGAACACCAGAACTCAATGTTTAGTAATTTTAAATGTTAATTGCTTAAAATTATGTGATACATGTGTCACAGTAAAAAGATCACTGTCATAGGTCAGAATCACCTCATAGCTGATCCTCAAGCAGATTTTCAAAGGCTGTAAATGGCACAAGAGGGAATTGCCAATCTTTTTCTCTCAGAGTTACTAAGGCATTCAGACTATCCCACAGGGGCTCCTTTTAATTTTTTTATTTTTTAAATTTTTTTGTATGTATGTGCTCACCACAGACTGTGCCACCAAGCCTCCAGGAGCTCTGGTGTTGCAGTCCATAGAGAATTATGCTGTTAATCCAAAGGCCAAATCTCTCTGGTATTTACTATTCACCAGTGATTCTAAGATATAAAAATGAGCAATCTCCTCCCATATTATTTGCAGCTTGGAAATCCAATGAAGGATCAATACTGAGGAGTAGGTCCCAACTCAACAATAATGAGAGACAAATGTGTGTTGTTATTATTGTTATGTGTCCTCGAATCAACTAACTACAACCCATAAGGGCCTTAGGAATGAAAAACGGCTCTAATTCTTGTATGATCCTGAACCAAACACCAAGTCCACCACACCTGACCTCATTGCCACAGTTACTGTGTCAATCTATTCCATCCCAGGCATTCTTCTCTTGACTTGATCTTCTACATTTCTAAGACTGATGTCTTTCTCCAAGAACTGGTCGCTGACAACATGCTTAAAGTATATGAGATGGAATTTCAAAATCTTTGCCTCCATGGAGCAATCTGGTTTTATGCCCTCCAGGACAGATTTATTTGTTCATTTGGCTGTCCATGGAATATTCAGAACTCTTCTCCAGCACAACTAAAAGCCATGGATTCTTCTGTCATCCTTATTCATTGTCTAGCCATCAGCATAGGATTAGTAAATTGTAATAGTTGTTATTGTTATTGTTGTTAGGTGCCATTAAATCCAGTATGACTCAGAATGACCACATGAACAGCTGTTCTGAACCCCATCCTATCCTGTGCCATCTTCACATTTCCTGACACACTAGAAATTACTGTGGCAGTCACCTTGTAAATCCACCTGGTTAAGAGTCTTCCATTCCTTTGCCAACTGTCCATCATTTTAAGCATCATGTCCCTTTCCAGGGAATAGCCTCTCCAAACAACATGCCCAAAGTGTGTGAAGTGAAGTCTCATAATCCTTGCCTCCAAACAGCACTCTTGCTACACTCTCTTTAAGACATATTTATTTGCTCTCTTGACTATCCACAGAATGTTCAATGTTCTTCTCCAACACCACAACTCAAAGGCATCAATTATTCTGTCATCCCTATTCATTGTCCAGCTCTCAGATGCATAGCAAGTGATTGGAAAAACCATGGCCTGAATCAGACACACTTTAGTCTTCAAATTGACATCATTACTCCTCAATAGCTTGGCATCTCTAACTTTTGACTTTGCCAATGGAACATATCTCCAATAGTTTGGATAGGGACTGCTCCCCTTTCTGAAATTGGTGGAGGTCAGAGGACGCTGACCTCACTACACTTCCACTAATTAGGGAAATATTTTCCTGAAACGCAACAAACTGCCAATTTAGTTTGTAACTCTAATAGCAAATCAATCTTCTCACCAGGACTAAGGGCGGCAGGCACAAGGGCCCAACCAACTTTTAATCACAAAGGACCACCCGCCCGTTCCCAATTGGTTCAAACAAGTCCACAACTGAGTAGTAATTCCCTCAAAATTACACCTAGTTACTAATTCAATAAGAATGACAATCAGCTTAATTAAATCAAAATAACTAATCAGCTTGCACCTGATTGTTAATGAAATCAAGACAACTTACCTTCCAGAATCCAATTGCTTTAGACAAGAAGCTCCTAACAAGAGACTCTCAGGCAGGATCCAACTGACTTTGAACACATAGGCCCACACACTAGGTCCTAATTGGATTAGAGGAGAGACTTCCAGCAAACAACTCATTGCTAATTCAATCAAAATGACCAATCAGTTTAATTAAATCAAAACAACCAATCAGATTATACCTGAGTGTTACTGAAATAAAGAATACTTACTTTCTAGACTCCAACTACTTTAGTGTCTTTTAAATTCATCTCCCACAAGTAAAAATATTTTTTCTTAAATCATAGTCAATGTCAGAAATTTAAATATTAGTATTTCTTAAGTTCCAAAGCAAGCTTTTTTATCTTATTTATTTGTAGAAAGTTATCTACATACATGATTTTACTTGTGATTTATATTTATAATTTCAAATATATATTGAAGTTCAATATCAAGAAAACAAAGATTCTCACCAATGGGCTGATTGGCTACATCATGATAGACAGTGAAGAGACTGAGATTGTTAATAGCTTTCTTTTGCTTAGCTCCACAATCAACACTTTTGGTACCAGCAGTCAGAAAATCAAAAGACAAAAAGTCTTGTGTCAGGGAAATCTCCAGAACATTGAAGAGGAAAGATGTCAGTCAATGCCTAGGTATGATAGAAGGATGGTTTACGCCAATGATACATCAAAAAATAAGTAACAATGATCAAGTGGAACTCATGTCAGGTATGCAAGGATGGTTTAACATAAGAAAAACAATCAGTGTAATTCATCACATTAACAAAGCAAAGGACAAGAACCACATGATCCTATCAATTGAGGCAAAAAAGGCCTTTGACAAAATTCAATACCATTTCCTGATTAAAGCACTCAGCAAAATTGGAATAAAGGGAAATTTCCTCAACATAGTTAAAAGTATACAATGCAAACCCAAGAGCCAACATTGTTCTCAATGGAGAGAGATTCAAGGCATTCCTTTTGAGAACAGGAACTAAGCAAGGATGTCCACTATCACTTCTCCTATCCAATATTGTACTGGAGGTCTTAGAGATAGCAATAAGACAAGAGAAGAAATAAAAGGTATCCATATTGGCAAAGAGGAGGTAAAATTATCTCTATATGCAGATGATATGATGGTATACTCAGAAAACCCTAAAGACTCAGCAGGAAAACTCCTGGACATGGTTGATCAATTCAGCAAAGTGGCAGGATACAAGATCAACATACAAAATTCAATTGGATTTCTCTACAGTGATAAAGAGAATACAGATCTGGAACTAAGAAAAACAAAATACACCACAATAGCTAATCATAAGATTAAAAATGTGGGAGTAAATCTAATTAGAAACACAAGAATTTATTCAAACAAAATTACAAACATTAATACAATAAACAAAAAGAGACCTGGAGAAATGGAAGAATACACCATGTACTTGGATAGGGAGACTCAATATTGTGAAAATGACAATGCTACCAAAGGCAATCTATACATTCAATGTAATACCAATAGAAATGCCAATTCCAATGTTCAATGAGATGGAAAAGGAAATTTCCAGTTTCATCTGGAATGGAAAGAGACCCTGAATAAGCAAAGTACTCCTTAAAAGGAGAAACAAGGTAGGCGGCATCTCACTTTCTGGTTTCAAATCCTACTACACTGCCATGGTGGCCAAGACAGTGTGGTACTGGTACAATGACAGACACATATATCAGTGGAATAGAATTGATAAACCAGAAATCAACCTATCTACCTATGGTCAACTGATTTTTGAAAAGGAGAAGAAATCAATTAAGGGAAGATTACAGTCTTTTTAACAAATAGTGTTGACAGAATTGGAAAACTTTCTGCAGAAAACGCAAGCAAGATCCACACCTCACTCCGTACACAAAACCAACTCAAGGTGGATCATGGACTAAGGACTAAAACCAAGGACTATAAACTTCACAACAGAAAAGCTTTGAAGAACCCTAGAAGTCCTAATCCACAACATAAACAGTCTTTCAAGCATCCTGAAAAGCCTTCAACCAGGAGAGAATAAAAGAGATGAATTAAGACCTTCTAAGAAACAAATCCCTATGCACAAAAACAAAACTAAACAAAACAACCCCACACTTCTCCAACAGGGTTAAAAGGAAAACCACAGACTGGGGGGTGGGGGGAAAGTATTTGGACATGTTTGATAAGGAACTTATATCTAGAATTAATAGAATACTCAAGCACCACAACAAGATAAAGGTAAAGAACCCAATCACAAAATGGACACAGGATATGAACAGAAACTTAACCAAAAAAGACAGTCAGATGGTAAACAAACACATGAAGAAATGTTCAAAACATCTAGCTTTAAGAGAGATGCAAATCAAAATAACTATGAGATATCATCTCACCCATGTAAGAATAGCAATATTCAACAAAGCAGCAAACAGCAAATGCTGGCAAGTTTGTGGAGGAACTGGAACACTTATTCACTGTTGGTGGGTGTAAAATGGTGCAATCACTATGGAAGGCAGTGTGGTGCTTATTCAGAAAGGTGGAAAAAATACCATTTGGCCCCACAATTCCACTGCTGTGAATATATGCTAAAGAAATCAGAACTGCCACCCAAACAGATATATGTACATCTATGTTTATTGCTGCATTGTTCACAATAGCAAAATGATGGAAACAACCAATGTGCCCATCAACAAACAAATGGATAGAGAAGCTGTTATATAGTCACACATTGGAATATTATGCATCACTGAAAAACAAGGAACTCGTGAAATAATTACACAAAACGGGTGACCCTGGAGGACATTTTGCTGATTGAAATACCTCAATCAAAAAAGGCCAAATGCTGCATAATGAAACTGTTATAAAACAGGCGTGGCATGAGGTTTGAGGAGAAACTAAGAAAAGAAGGGTTAAATAACTTACACTGTATTTAAACATATGAGGAATAGAACTGCTTAAAAGGAATATGTCATTCTTACCCCAACCCTGATGTCAGTCCCATTCTATAGCAGTGGCACTACGCAGTGTTTGTCCTTTTGTGACTGAGATACTCACTCAGCATAATGTCCTCCAGGGTCACCCATTTTTAATAATATTGCATGAGTTCCTTGTTTTTCAATGCAGCATAGTATTCCATTGTGTAAATATACCACAGTTTCTCTATCCATTAATTTGTTGACGGGCACTTAGGTTGTTTCCAACTCCTTGCTATTGTGAACAAAGCCGCAATAAACATGGGTGTTCATATATCTGCTTGTACGGTGGTTATGGTCTCTTTAGTGTATATTCCCAGTAGTGAAATTGCTGGGTCAAATGGTATCTCTATTTGCAACTTTTTGAGAAAGCGCCACACCACGTTCCATAGTGGCTGCCCCATTTTACACTTCCACCAAGAGTCTCTCCACAACCTGGCCAACATTTGTTGCTTGCTGTTCTGTTAAATTTTGCTAGTCTTACTGGGATGAGATGATGTCTCATAGAAAAACTGGATAAATTATGTATACTGCATTGAAATGGATGAGGGAGAGAACAGTTTAAAAGCAATGTATGATAGGGCATTATGATTATCATATGAGTCTGGAATGAAGGTTGCAGAGTGGAGTATACTTGGGGTGGGGATGGGCGGGTGCAGGGACGTTGTATACCAATGAAGGAATTTTTCTTTTATTTTTCAAAGAGAAGAGTAAATGGGGGATGGGGGTGGTGGGGCGGGGAGAAAAGTACAACAATGAACAAACAGAAATCCAAAGTCTCTGTAAACAATCATTGAAATTAATAAAAGAAAAAAAAGGAATATGTCATTGATTGCCTTCAAGTCAAACAAGACTCATATGGACTCTATGAACAAAAGGCCTGAAGCCCCTCTACAACTACCGACATTTATCAATGTTCATAGGGTTTCTGATGGAGTGGAGGGATTGTACAACTATGAAATAATTTTTTTCAAAGAGAAAAGCGAACTGGGAGGGGGTATGGGCAGAGAGGAAAATTTGTAACAATGAATGGAAACCCAAGGTCGGTATAAATTTTGATTGTTGTTGTTATGTGCCTTTGAGTCATCTGCAAAGCATCGTGACCCTATGTACAACACAGCCCCAAACCCTGATCTATTCCTTGCCAATCTTATTGTCCTGACACACCTATCAATCCATCTCATTAAGCGCCTTCCTTTCCTGCATTATCCCTTCAAACTCCCAAGCATGATGTACATCTCCAAGGACTGATCTCACCTTGAAACATGTCTAAAGTACGTCTGATGAAGCTTCAGAATCCTTACCTCCACCGAGCAACCTGGTCTCAACCTCTCCAGGACAAACTTATTCTCCAAGCTGTCCATGTTATTTTCAATACTCTTCTCCAGCACCAAAGCTCAAAGGCATCAACTCTCCTTCTGTCATTCCAAGTCATTGTTCAGCTTTCTGATGCATAGCAAGTAATTGCAAAGATTATGGCCTGGATCAGGTGCACCTTAATCTCCAGACTGACATCATTGCTCCTCAGTACCTTGGAGAGGTCTCTGACAGCAAACTTTACCAGTGAAATTCATCTTTTTATTTCCTGGATGCTGGTACCAAGAGTGTTGATTGAAAAAAAAAGCCAGAAAACACCAAAAAACAAAACAAGAAGAGACTCTAACTATTACACTAGAGTACTGAGAAGCCAAAACAAAGGGAAGAAATCAAGAATGTAAGGACCTAATTCAGCAAAGTATTATAATGAAATGTGCAAGAACCTGGAATTGGAAAATCAAAGGGACTAACTTGCTTGACATTTTTTTAATCTGAAGGAACTGAAGAACAAATTCAAGCCTTGAGTTGCAATACTCAACAGTGCTGAAGGCCGAATGTAGAATGACCGTGAAAGCATCAAAAGAAGATGGAAGCAGTACACATAGGCACTATACAAAAAAGATTTGGCTGGTAGAGATGAATTTCGTGAAACAATATATGATCAAGAGACTATGGTGATGAAAGGGGAAGTAAAATCTGCTCTGAAGGAATTTCCAAAGAACAAGTTCTCCAGGAATTAATGGACTACCCATTGACATATTTCAGCAAACAGATGGTATCCAGGATGTGCTCACCAGGTTATGCCAAGAAATCTGGAAGACAACTAACAGGCCAACTGACTGGAAGAGATCTGCATTTATTCCCATTTTAAAAAAAAAAAGGTGACCCAATGGAGTGTGGAAATTATCAAATGATATCATTAATATCACAAACAAGCAAGATCCTGCTGAAGATTATCCAGAAACAACTAGAACTGTACATCAGCAAAGAACGCCAGGTGTGCAAGTTGGGTTTAGAAGAGGCTGCGGCAATAGGGAAGTTAGAGCTAGCTTAACTGAAATCAGAGTCCCAAAGGAATGTTTTACTCACTATGCAAAGGCATTTGACTGTGTGGATCACAATAAATTGTGGCTAACCTTGAGAAGAACGGGAATCCCAGAACTTTTAATTGTGTTCATGGGCAACCTACCAGGAAGCCATTGTCAGAACAGTGCTGGGAAACACTGACTGGTTCAGGATCAGGAAAAATGTGCATCAGGGATGCAGCCTATCTCCATACCTTTTCAATCTATACGCAGAACAGATCATTCTGGAGGCTGGACTTTATGAGGAGGAATGTAGAATCAGGATTCAAGGAAGATCCACCAACAATCTGTGTAATGCAGAAGACACAACCTTGCTTGCTAAAACTAAAGAGGACATGAGGCACTTGCTGCAGAAGGTCAAGGACAGTTGTCTTCAATATGGATTAAAGCTCAACATAAAGAAAACAAAGATTCTCACCACTGGGCCAATTGGCGGATAGAGAAGAGATTGAAATTGTTATTAACTTCTGCTTCCACAATCAAGACTCTTGGCACCAAAAGTCAAGAAACCAAAAGTTGAATTGTTTGGGAAAGTCTGTTTTCAGGGACCTCTCTGTACTGAAGAGAAACAGTGGCAGTCTGGAGATTAAGGTGTGCCTGATCCAGGCCGTGGTCTTCTTGATTATTCGCTATGCACCAGAAGGCTTGACAATAAGTAAGGATAATAGAATAAAGATACAGGCCTTTATGTTGTGATGCTGGAGAAAAGTGGAGAACATACCATGGTCTGCCATGAGAACCAACAGAACAGTCCTGGAAAGTGTAAAACCAGGCTGCTCCCAGAGGGCAAGGATTTTGAGGTTCTGTCTCACAAACTTTGGGCATGTGGCCAACAGTGATCAGTCCTTCATTAGAGACATTATTATGCTTGGCAGAGTGAAGGGACAGACAGCACAGGACAGGAAGACCCAGGATGAGGTGGATTGACTGAGGTACTGGAGGAATAGGATTAGGTCTGTCAGAGACGATGAGATTGGCTCAGGATAGGGCAGGTTTCAGAGCTAATGTACATAGGGTTGCTATGAGTTGTAGGAAACTCAATGGCACATACCAAACACAGCATCTTTTCTATCTGTTGAAGTAGTTTAATATTTGCTTTTTGAGGTAGAGTCTGATTAACTTAGAGAATGGTCATGTTGTTGTTAAGTGCCGTCAAGTCAAGTACAACTCATAGCGACCCTATGAACAAAAGCCCTGAACCCTGTTCTGTTACTATCATCATTTTTCTATGTTCATAGAGTTTCCAGAGGCATGTGGTCTAGGAAGTGGATGCCACTACTGCTTCGAAACCTGAATTAGTCTAGGAGCTCCACCAAATGCTGCCCACAATGAGTAGCCATTATACTGTTTGACACACAGATAGCACAGCGTTTGGGTATCACAGAAACCCCCAGGTTACTTCAGAACAGAAAATAGACCACTTCTATTGGTGGATGATTTATCAACAATCTGTGTTATGACACAGCCCTGCTTGCTGAAACTGAGGAGGACCTGAAGCACCTGCTTCAGAGGGTCAAGGACTGTAGCCTCCAATATGAATTGAGGCTCAATGTCAAGAAGACAAAGATTCTCACCACTGGACCAATTGGCAGCACCAGGATGGATGGTGAAGAGATTGAGATTGTTTATAGCTTTAGTTTGCTTGGCTCCACAGTCAACACTCTTGGCACCAGTAGCCAGGAAATTAAAAGGTGCATTGCCATGGGAAAGTCTGCTGTTAGGGACCTTTCCAAAGTACTGAAGAGCAATGGTGTCTCTCTGGAGACTAAGGTGCATCAGATACAGGCCATGGTCTTCGCAATCACTTGTTATGCATCAGAGTTGGACAATCACTAGGGAGGATAGAAGAATTGATGCCTTTGAGCTGTGGTGCTGAAGAAGAGTATTGAGAGTACTATGGACTGCTAGGAAAGCAAACAGATTCAACCTGCAAAGGGTTAAACCAGGCTGTTCCTTGGAGACAAGGATTCTGAGGCTCTGTCTAACATACTTTGGACATGTTGTGAGGAGAGACTGGTCCTTGGAGAAGGACATCATGCTTGGGAGGGTAGAGGGATAGTGCAGGAGGGGAAGGCCCTTTATGAGGTGGATTAATTCAGTGACTGAGATAATCAGGATGGGAGTGTCAGATACAGTGCAACTGGCACAGGACAGAGCCGAGTTTAGGGCCGCTGTACATAGGGTTGCTATGAGTTGCAAGCGACTTGACGGCACATAACAACAACATACTACTTAGAAGAGCTTTCATCCCCATATCAGCTAAGTCAGAAAATCAAAAGGGCTGGACTTGCTCAGGGTTTCTTAAGCTAAACAAGCTGAAAAACAAATTCAAGCCACGGGTGGTAATACTTAAAGATAGTTTGGGTAGAATGTTGAATGGTCCAGGATGTATAAAAAGAAGATAGAAGGAGTACACAGAGTCACTGTATCAGAAGAAATTGGCTGACACAGAGGTATTTCATGAAATAACATATGAGCAAGAACCTGTGGTGATAAAGGAGGAAGTTCAAGTTGCTATGAAGGAATTGGAAAAAACAAGACTCCAGGAGTTGACTGCACTCCAATTGATTTATTTTAACAAACAGACGCTCCCCTGGATATGCTCACTAAGTTGTGCCAAGAAATCTGAAGGACAGCCAGCTGGCCAAGTGACTGGAGGAGATTGATATTTGTTCCCATTCCAAAGAAAGGTGACCTAACAGAGTATGAAATTTATCAAACAATATCATTGATATCACATACAAGCAAGATTCGGCTGAAAATTATCCAAAAAAGTGGAACAATATGTCAACAGAGAAATGCCAGATGTGCAGGCTGGATTTAGAAGAGGTCGTGGTACTAGGGATATTATAGCTAATGTAAGATGGATCTTGGCAGAAAGCAGAGAATACCAGA
>NW_006399887.1:5729147-5745492 GCF_000299155.1 Elephantulus edwardii
TATAGTCTTTACAATTACGTGCTATGCATCAGAGAGTTGGACAGTAAATAGGGATGATAGAAAGAGAATTGATGCCTTTGAGTGGTGGTGCTGGAGAAGAGTGTTGACTATACCATGGACTGCTAGGAGAACAAACAGGTTTGTCCTCGAGCGGGTAAATCCAGAATGTTCCCTGGAGTCAAGGATTCTGAAGCTTCATCTGACATACTTTGGACATGTTGCAAGGAGGTCCTTGGAGAAGGACATCATGTTTGGCAGAGTGTAGGGACGGCGCAGGAGAGGAAGACCCTCAGTGACATGGATCGATTCTGTGAGTAGAGTGGTGGGAATGGATGTGTTTGAGACAGCGAGTTTGGCACAGGATAGAACTGCGTTTAGGGCTCTTGTACATAGGGTTGCTATGAGTCGCTAACAACTTGATGGCACATAACTACAACAACAACAGGTGCTGGTTGACTGTAAACCAAGAGACTTACAGTCCACAGCTCATTGTTATTAAATTTGGAAAATCCAATCAGCTGACACCCAATTGTGGACAAAAAAGCCCCAAAACCACCCAAATGTTTCATACCCAACCCTCATGAAGATGCAAGAAACCATCTTCCAGAATCTAACCACTTCACAAGAGTCATGTCATTTGGAAGATAAATATATAGTTAACAGTTGTTGGGTATAAAATTTTCTCTCTGTTATTAAAATTATCTATCCTTTACTAACATTATTGGTCTGATTGTGCTATTAGTTACTGAAGGAAATGAAACCTTTCCCTCTATGATCAAGACTTTTATCATTGCTTTCTTTCACATTCTGAATTAAACTGAAAACAAATAATAGACTGTATCATTGTGAATATAATTTGCCTCTTTTTAATCTGAAATGCCCCTCTATAGTTCTAATCATTCTTCTTGTAGATAAAATCTACTTTATCTGATAATAATATAACTTAATAACAACCATTTTACTTCAATGTTTTCGCATTCTTATAGTTAAATGAGTTTATTTTACTTTGACATTTCCCACTTTTTAATTGTAATATTTACCATTGTTTTAATGTAGTTTTAAAAATATTTCTGTTGAGCCTATCATCTTATCACATTTTATATTTGTATAGACACTTGTTCTGTGTCACTGTTTGAGTTAACACAATATTGTGTCACAAGCAAAAACAAACATGTTCAAAGTAACATATGAATTATGAGGCCTCATATACAACCCCAGATCTAACTCTTTTCAATGTTTGATGGTTTAATTTCCCGTTTTAGAAAGAGTTTGCTTACAGAACACAAATTTTGTTATAATCAGGCCATTTTAGTCAAGAGAGAGAGAGAATCAATTCGATTTTGGAGTGATTTTGTATTCTTCTTGTAAGAAACAATACAAATGTAAAAGAAGCATCAGAAGTCGTAAAGGGGTTCTAGCTCTCTGGTAATTTTATTGACCAATTTTTCATAATCTTCTTTTCTCGTTTTTCCTGCAAACTTTATTGGAATATACACTCAAGAGTAATGGAATAGCATTGTGTTAAATCTATTTCCCACGGGCCAGACTCTTGGCATAATGTAATGAGGAGTCTATCTGTGAGTGCTACGCTGTCTTGTGTAATTTCAAGACAAACTCAACCTAAATGAAAAATCTATGGTAGTAATTGGATATGGACAGGAAAATGAAAGACACATCTTCCATCCTATTTCTGTTGTTAATAATCTGACTGATGCGGCTCCATTAAAAAAAAAAACCCAACAAAATAAAATGGAACGATAACACTGTGACACTGATGCGTCAAATGTGATAGTGGTTACCCATGGTGGACAGTGTTTGGTGGCGCTCCCCACTTGAAACAAGCTTGGAAGCAGGAGTGGCATCCACTTCCGTAATAGCTTGCTTCCGGAAACTCTATGAACCTGGAGAAAGAATGAAAATCACGCATGTGTTAAGGACTCTGGTTCATAGGATCACTATGAGTTGCCTACGACTTGATGGTACTTGACAACAACAATAACAATATCTGACTATATGAAGAGGAAAATAGATCATTGCCTGCTTATCATATCATTTGGAAGAAAAAAAACCCTGTAAATAAAACTTTCTTCAAATCAGATGCTTCCAAGTTTCAAGTAAATAAAATCAGAAAGAATAAGAAAAGAGACTAGCAGAGAATCTTCATAATCAGAGATAAGGATTTTTAAAAGCAATGAAAATTGGAGTATAGGTCACATTAAAAGAAGCTATTTAACTAAATTCCTTAGATTTGGTATTTACTATCTGTGATGGATTGAATTATGCTTCCCCAAAATATGACTTGAAACTCTGATCACTGTGATGTTGAAAAGGATTCTGTTTGGAAGCAGGTGTTTCTCTTTGTTATTTTAATGAAGCCATGGTAGAATAAAGTGAACTTCAAACTCATAATTCTGCATAATATAAAGACTAGAATTAAAGGCAAAAACATACAGGAGAGGCAAACAGACAGCATGCAAGTCAAAGAATCAATGACAGAAACTCAGAAAGATGATCAAAAGAGGATCAACACACACACACACACACACACACACACAAGGATCAGCACAGTGAGATGCTGATTTGAACTTAATTAGTACCCAGAGTTTTAAGGAAATGAAAAAAAAAATCAACACTCTTGGTAACAGCAACCAGGAAATCAAGAGACGAATTGCATTGGGAAAGTTGGCTGTGAGGGACCTCTCAAGAGTACTGAAGAGCAATGATGTCAGGCTGGAGAGTAAGGTGCGCCTGATCCGGGCTATAGTCTTCGCAATTATGTGCTATGCGTCAGAGAGTTGGACAGCAAATAGGGTTGACAGAAAGAGAATTGATGCCTTTGAGCTGTGGTGCTGGAGAAGAGTGTTGACTATACCATGGACTGTTAGGAGAACAAACAGGTTTGTCCTGGAGAGGGTGAAGCCAAAATGTTCCCTGGAGTCAAGGATTCTGAAGCTTCATCTGACATACTTTGGGCATGTTGCAAGGAGGGACTGGTCCTTGGAGAGGGACATCATGTTTGGCGCGAAGGAAAGGAAGACCTTCGATGAGATGGATTGATTCTGTGGCTGGAGCGGTGGAAATAAGTGCGTTTGAGATGGCTAGGTTGGCACAGGATAGAACAGCGTTTAGAGCTCTTGTACATAGGGTCGCTATGAGTCACAAATGACTTGATGGCACATAACAACAACAATAAAAAATCTTATTTTTAAAAAGAAACCTGCTTGTGATATTTCTAACAGCAGCACTAGATGACTCTGGCACCATCCTTAAGACTTTGCTAGGTTCCAAAACCCACTGGAGGGCCAGCTAGGAGTCAGTTCAGACTCCACTGCAGTAACAGATTGAGTCATGGCAGAGTTAGGTTTCTGAACTTTGAGAATTTATAGAGACAGCCTCTGGTGTTACGATTCATAGAAAGGTGCATTGCTAACCCAAAGGCAATGCCCTCTAGTGATCTGAATCCACCAGTTTCTTTCTCACTGAGGGAGAAAGATGGACAATTTCCTCCCTGTGACTTAGAGCCTGGGAAATCCACTGGACAATCACCTGTGAGTCGCCTCTGACTCTGTGACAATGAGTTGGAGTTGGGTTGGCTATAGAGAGAAAAGTAAAGAAGATTCTAGTGTTTTTAACTCCAGAAAACCTTTAAAAGAGAAAGCCTGCAGATTAACAACATCTCATAATGTCTGCTACGTGTCATTAAGTTAGTTCTGATTCATAGTGACACTATGTACAGTAATCAAAATGGAATCTGGTCATGTTCCTCTTCTCAATCTTAATACTTGAAAACATCTGTGGTGGCAGATTTGCCCAATGCAGTATCTTGTTGTTACCATGGCCATTATTATACATAAATAAATAAATTTGCTTATTGGTAAAAAAAAAACCACACAACACATAGTTCTAATAAGAAACTTGAATAAATGCTCAAAATTTGGCTAACAGTGTTTCAAGCACAGCACAGTTTCTCTAAAGGGTAGAGATTAGAGACCAAGGGAGCCCTGGTAACATAATCCCTAGAGAGCTACACAGTTAACCAAAGGCCAAGTTTCTTTGTAAGAAAATATAAAAAAAAATATGTTGGAAGTTCGAATCTGAACTTCTTTGCATGTTTAAACCCACCAGTGTGGGAGAAAGATCTCCCAGGTGATTTGTAGCCTTAGAAACCCAATGAAGGCTCAGCCATGAGTGGATTCCAATTTGAGAGCAATGAGTGAAAGGAGTAAAGTGATTGTCAAGAGGGACCATTCTTCAAAGAACTTCATTTAAGTAAAATATGTTGTTCAGTGTCATCGAGTCAAGCATGATTCAAAGGGAACAACAGATCTGAATGCTGTCCTATCCTGTACCATCCTTATAATGTTGTTTTTAGGTGCCATTGAGTCATAGATGACTCATAACAACCCTATGAACTAAAGGCCTGAGTACATCCTTATAATACCATCTTTATAATGTCTGACATACTTGATCCCATTGCTACAACCACTGTATCAATCCATCTTGTTGAAGATATTCGTCTTTTTTCCCTGATCCTCTGCCTATCCAAGCAAGATATCTTCTTTCAATAAATAATCTCTCTTAACAACATGACCAAAGTATGTGAGATGAACCATCACCATCCTTTCTTCCAAGGATTACCTTCTCCAAAACGTATCTGCTTGGTCTTTTGGCAGTTCATGGTACATTCATCACACAACTCCGACACCACAACTCAAAGGCATCAGTCCTTCTGTCATCATTATCCATTGTCCAGCACTCAGATGCACAGCAGGGATTGAAAAGACAATGACTTGAATAAAGAAATAAATACTTCAGATGCATTAATAATCCATTCTGCTGTGTACGACGAGGTCACCAAAGGTTAAAATCAACTTGATGATACATAACAGCACCATGTATTCATTTATTTTTTTTCAGCTAGTCAATATCTTCAGGAGAGGTTCCGTCCAAGAGAAGCCAACTCTAACAACAATGTCAGCTTATGTCTACAGACTCCAGCTTGGCTTTAGCCTTGCTTTACTCTTTCTTCACAAAATAATTGGAGGTACTTACTCCTCTCAGCACCCACTATTTACATTTATGACTTAAAAATTATAAATCATAACGTAGTGTTGCAACTACAAAAGTTACACCTTTAAATGCTAAAAGTATTTTTAATTATATAGTTTTTTAAAATCATCTAGTTTTATGATTTATTTTTTAAAATGGTTTTATTATAATTGTAATTTTAACAAAAGTTTACTGAAAAGTCGGATTTTTCACTCATTCACTATTGTAAATTTTACTCCCTCCCCCTCCTCTAATGTGCTTTCCTTTTTAAAACCATTCATTGTTGCAGTTTCCTCCCTCCATCCTTTCCCTTTCTCCTCTCCCAGTTCTCTTTGCAATGTACCTCTTATTCTGGACCATTGTCTTACATACAATGCCTAATCATATATTCCTTCTAAACAGTTCTTTATTTCATCTCTGAAAAGCAATGAACTTGTAAAACATTATACAACATGGGTGACCCTGGAGGATACTATGCTGATTGAAATGCCTCTGCCTCAAAAGGACAAATACTGCATAACATCACTGTTAGGAACCAGGACTGACATGGAAGGTTCGGAAGAGACTAGGAAGAGTGGATAAATAATGAACACTGTATTGGAACAGATGAGGTAGTTCTTTCATTTCTAAAATTGTAAAAACTAGATAATATGCCACCAAAAAAAACCTACATAATATGTCACAAAATGTACATTTACAAAAGAAAATTGAGTTCTGAACAGCAGTCGACATATCTTATTTACAGATTCAGAGAGACTGTCATCTGTTTGCATGATGTCTTCACATAAAACTGGTCTCACATATATAGAATAAACTTAATGCCATAAAATATGGAACCAATTCATAAATAACCCTCAAGTAGATATTCAGAAATTGTAAATTGCACAGAAGTAGGCTTCCCATCTTTCTTCCTCAGAGCCACTAGTGGATTCAAACGATCAGTGAGTTGCCTTTGGATTAAGAAGTGAGAATCTCTATATCTTTCTTCTTCTTGTTGTTAATTGACTCTGGGTTGGTTCCACCCATGATGATCTCATTTATGCCAAGTGAGAGCACGCCCATAGATTTTCAAAGATGAAACCTTTTGGAAGCAGATTATTTTGCCTTTCAAAGTGTGCTGAATCCCAAAATATAGACCTTAATAACCGAAGACATAAAAAATTGTAATCCATCTTTTATGTTAAGTGTATAACCTATGATTTAATTGATAGTTAATCATTGTACTCACATCATAGTGTACTTGCTTCGATATTTTTCCTCAACTGGAAATGTCAGCAGAAAATTCAAGCCATTTAAAATCATTTAAATATATTAATGTATTATTCTTTCTCTAACCTCTCTTGTGAATGAATGTGTGCTGGGCTATAGATCAAGTACAGATTTCAGATTCTTAAAAGACTATTTATGTTTGAAACTCAATATTGATTCTTCTCAAAGAAATTTCTTTTAAAAGAGACAAGATCTTAAAACAAACTCATAAACCACTCAAACTTCTTGTTGTGGAGTTGGGATGGACTCACAGCTCACCCACCTGCCAAAGGGGGTTTCAGAATCTGTAAGTCTCGGAGAAGGAGTTTGCCCATTTTTCTCTCATGGAGTAACTGGTGGATTCAAACTACCTGCTTTTGGCTAGGCAGAACAACTCATTTCCTATTAAACCACCCAAACTCCCTAGAGATTCAGTGGTATCCACTTCCAAAATAGCTTGACTCTGGAAACGCTATGAACCTGAAGAAAGGATGAAAGTTATACAAGCATTCAGGTCTTTCATTCATAGGGTCACTATGAGTTGCCTACAACTCGATGGCACTTAACAAAAACAACAACAATAAATGGAGTGTCATAAAGCATGAGTTCAAATGATTTTGGGGACTCTTAATAATGTAATGGTTACATTAACTTCTGGATTGCTAACCAAAATATTAAGAGAACTCTGGTGGTCTAGTCCTTAACGAGTGACACTGCTAACCCAGAGGCTGCTCTTCTCCTGCGCAACAATTACCTCCTGTACCAGTCAGATCCAATTTGACGGTACACACATAAAATATATACATAAAAATTTTAAAAAATTGTTTTATTTACATTGTGATCTACCAGCTACCTTGAAGGAAATAGTTGGACAATCTCCTTCTGGGTGACTTACAGCACTGTAAACTGGTTGGAATGTCTGCTATGAGTCAGTTGCCACTTGACAGCAATGAGAGTGAAAATCAAAATGCTGGTGGTTCAAGGAACCTGCCCAGTACCTCCACTAGGGCACAGAACAGGTGATCCTCTACATAAAGACTGCATGTTCTCGAGTCAGTTCCAACTCATAACCTGAGATTCTCAGGACGGCGTATAAAATTTTCAAGGCTGTGAATAATTATGAAAGCACACTTCCGTATATTTTTCCATTGAAGTTTCTCGTGAGTTCACGAGAACTCACTTCAAGCACTTACCCATTGCATCATCACACTGTCAAGCTTCTACCAGGCCAATATGAATATAGACAACTCCTAGGTTATAAGGGCCCAAATTTAACCTCAGTAAAGCCTATCTATGAGTAATCACAAACAAGTGCAATCACAAACGAAACAATTATTATTATATAAAAGATGTTTTCGTGTATCTGGAAGTGTTACCTTGATATTTTTTTAATATGCATATAAAGGTATGCTATAGCACTGTGCTGAAGAGCAATGGTGTCTCTCTGGAGACCAAGGTGCGTCTGATACAGGCCATGATCTTCGCAATCACTTGTTATGCATCAGAGAGTTGGACAATGACCAAGGAGGATAGAAGGAGAATTGATGCCTTTGAGCTGTGGTGCTGGAGAAGAGTATTGAGAATACCATGGACTGCTAGGAAAACAAACAGATTCGTCCTGTAAAGGGTTAAACCGGGTGGCTCCTTGGAGGCAAGGATTCTGAGGCTTCATCTAACATACTTTGGACATGTTGTGAGGAGAGACGGGTCCTTGGAGAAGGACATCATGCTTGGGAGGGTGGAGGGACAGCGCAGGAGGGGAAGGCCCTCTATGATGTGGATTGATTCAGTGACTGGGAAAATTGGGATGGGAGTGTCAGAGACAGTGCGATTGGCACAGGACAGAGCAGAGTTTAGGGCTGTTGTATATAGGGTCGCTATGAGTCACAAGCGACTTGACGGCACATAACAACAACAGCAACATAGCACTGTGGTCAGTTTGCTGTGCTGAGGTAATCTGGGTTTGCTGTGACACTCCACCTTTTATCATTGGGGTCTCAAATACAATAATGGAACACCTGCACCATAGGTGTGCCAAACACCATAATGGCTACCCATCATGGGCAGTGTTTGGTGCAGCTCCAAGATTGATCCAGATTTGGAAGCAGGAGTGGTATCCACTTCCTAAACCACATGCTTCTGGAAACTATGATCTTGGAGAAATGACGATAGCTATAGAAAGGCTTCAGGCCTTTTGTTCATAGGGTTGCTACAAGTTGATGGCAATCAGTAGACACCACCACCAACAACAACAACAAAATGGTATATAGACACTAAAACAAACATTTGACTAACCAACATTACAATAACCAAAAAATTGTTCCTAACTGTTTGAACTTGCAAATAAATCAGGTTTACAGATTTGCTTAGGAATTGTCTATATTTATTTTCCACAAAATATCCTTATTTCACTTTTAAAACTGAAAGTGAGAGGTATACTGTGCTTTAAATTTCCTAAGTTGCAATAAACTTGTTGAATACATTCTTAAATAAATACATGTTAAGTGTCTAGAACATGAGTCACAGATGAATAAGAAAGCCTTAGCCCTCTCTCTTGAGAAAATTGGAATTTTATGAAAAGGTATTCATCAAAACAACACTCTACAGAGATGGATAGAGAGCCCTCAGCTAAGATGACCCTGTTAGATTTTCAAAAGAAGAATCATTTAAGCTAACTTTTAAAGATATAAAGTATTTACAGGGTAGGTAAAATGGAGAAGAGTATTTCTGAAGCAAAAGGCAAGAGAAGGTATATACATGACTGAAATGGTAGTAAATTCAGAAAAACTGTTGCACTTATGTTATAAAAACGTTTTTTAAAACCTCATGGGTTTGTTTTCAATTGTAATAAGAATAGGCTTGATTTAACTAGTTTTCAACAAATAACTTTTAATAGTATACATTTTGTAAGAAGGAAATTCCTCATCATTTAAAATTCACCAGTGTTATGGAGATTCTTCTCTCTGTTCTAAAGTATGACATTCAGTTCTTTTAATTCTCTTTTAAATTTTTAGCTAATGCCACTCCACACAGTAGCCACCAGATGGTAATGAAGAGCAGTTTCATTTCATAGTCTTTCAAGAACCAAATGTATCTCAATCATGTGATGGGTAATGTTTTCAGGTTTATATGGGAAATTTGGTTCAAAATATTGAATTGGGGTGTGATGACAGGCCAGGGGCCACCTGCAATGCTCCAATTATTTACTTTATGTTGACCTGCTTTATTGACTGGTAATGTATTGAAGATTTTAAAATACTAAAACAAGTCATTTAAATGTCTACCTTCAGGGTCCTTGTTGCTGTTATATGCCATCAAGCCAAGAATGACTCATAGTGAATTTATGAACAGACCTGAACCCTCTCCTAAGATATGCCATCCTATTCATCTCCGACATGCTTGAGTCCTTTGTTATAGTAACTGTGTATATGAATCCATCTGGTTGGAGGTCCTCCTATCCTGTGGTGACCCTCCACTTTTCCAAGCATAATGACCTTTCCATGGAAAGCATTTCCTAACAATATGCTAAAAGTATGAGAGATGAAGCTTTACCATATTTGTCTCTAAGGAGCATTTTGTGTTGCACTTGATCCAAGATATCTGTTTATTCTTTTGGCAGCCTATGGGATATTCAGGACTCATCTCCAACACTAGAAAGAACTCAAAGGCATCAATTCATCTTCTATCATCTTTATTCCTTGTCCATCTCCTAGCTACGTAACAGGTAATTGAAAAGATCATTATCTGAATCAGGAGCATCATAATCTTCAAACTGACATCATTGCTTTCCAGTATTTTGAAAAGGTCCCAGGGGAGCTCTGGTGGCCTAGTGGTAAGGAGCTGTAACTACAATCCCAGAGGCGCACGGTTCAAATCCACCAGATGCTCTGCCGGGAAAGGAGGGACAATCTCCTCCTGTACCAGTCAGATCTGATTTGACGGTACACTCACACAAAAACAATAAAATTAAAAAAAAGAAAAAAGAAAAGGTCCCGAACACTGGACTTATCCAAAGCAATGCATCTCCAGATCTCCTGACTGCTGGTACCAAGGGTGTTGATTATCGACCTAAGTAAAATGTAATCATTGACAATTTGAAATTTTTCTCCATCTATCTTTATGTTGCCTATTGGCACGGAATTGAGGACCTTTGTTTTCTTGATGTTGAGATGTAATCCATATTGAAAGCTATAGACCTTGATTTTTGCAGCAAGAATTTTAAATTCGCCTCACTTTCAGCAAGCAAGGATATGTCATCTGCATGATGGAGGTAGTTAATGAGACTTTCTCTGATCCTGCTGCCACATTCCTCTTCATAGAGCTAAGCTTTATGTAAACACAATTACATTTGATTGTGCTAATGTGAAACCTATACTTGGACCAGGAGGCAGTCGTCAGAACAGAGCAAGGAGACACTACATGGTTCAAAATCAAGAAGGGGGTCCGTCAGGGATGTATTCTGTCTCCATACCTTTTCAATCTGTATGCAGAACAGATCATCCGAGACGCTGGGCTATACGAAGAGGAATGTGGAATCAGGATTGGTGGAAGAATCCTCAACAACCTGCGTTATGCAGATGACACAACCCTGCTTGCTGAAACTGAGGAGGACCTGAGGCGCTTGCTGCAGAAGATCAAGGACTACAGCCTCCTATATGGACTGAAGCTAAATATCAAAAAAACAAAGATTCTAACCACTGGACCAATTGGCAGCATCAGCATGGATGGTGAGGAGATTGAGATAGTTAACAGTTTTAATTTACTTGGCTCCACAGTCAATGCTCTTGGTAACAGCAGCCAGAAAATCAGGAGACAAATTGCATTGGGAAAGTTGGCTGTGAGGGACCTCTCAAGAGTACTGAAGAGCAACGATGTCAGGCTGGAGAGTAAGGTGCGCCTGATCCGGGCTATAGTCTTCCCAGTTATGCACTATGCATCAGAGAGTTGGACAGTGAATAGGGATGATAGAAAGGGGATTGATGCCTTTGAGCTGTGGTGCTGAAGACTACTGAATATACCATGGACTGCTAGGAGAACAGGTTTGTCCTGGAGAGGGTGAAGCCAGAGTGTTCCCTGGAGTCAAGGATTCTGAAGCTTCGTCTGACATATTTTGGGCATGTTGCAAGGAGGGACTGGTCCTTGGAAAGGGACATCATGTTTGGCAGAGTGGAGGGGAAGCGAAGGAGAGGAAGACCTTTGGTGAGATGGATTGATTCTGTGACTGGAGCGGTGGGAATAAGTGCGTTTGAGATGGCGAGGTTGGCACAGGATAGAACAGCATTTAGAGCTCTTGTACATAGGGTCGCTATGAGTCGCAAGCGACTCGATGGCACATAACAACAACAACAATGTTGGTCATAGTTTGTAAGGATCTACACATTCAAATGCCTTCTCATAGTCAATAAAACACAGATAGTCTTCTGGCATTCTTCGCTTGCACCCAGAATCAGTATGATAGCAGCAATGATATCCTTGGTGGCATGGCCTTTTCTAAATCCTCCTTGAACTTTTGAAAGTTCTTTGTCAATGCACTTTTTTTTATTAAGTTTTAAATGATCTTCAGCAGTATTTTGCTTATATGTGATATTAATGTTGTTGTTCTTGTTATGTGCCATCAGGTTGCCTGCGACTCATAGCAACCCTATGTACAATAGCCCTAAGCCCTGCTCTGTCTCTTGCCAACCTTATTGTCTCTGACACACCGGTCCTCATTACCTCAATGAGAGAATCAATGTTCTATAATTTCCACATTCTGCTGAGTCATCTTTCTTAGAAATGGGAACACTTATGCCTATTTCCCAGTCAGATGCCAGTCAGCTAGCTCCTGGCATAGACTTGTGAGCATGTCCAAGATTGTATCAGATAGTTTAAACTTCTCAGCTGTTATCCCATCAATTCCTGGGGCCTTATTTTATTGCCAATACCTTGAAATAGAAGGAATTTCTTCCTTTCACATTTTTGTTCACATGATACTTTCTTAAATGTTTCAATGTTAACCAATTCTTTTTGGTGCAATGACTCTATGTAATCCTTCCGTCTTCTTTTGAGGATTCCTGGATCATTCACGATCTTGCCCATAGCATCTCTCACAATTACATCCTTAAGGCTAATGTAATGATTTGAGTTGTTTTGTTGTTGTTGTTTTTAGGTGCTGTCGAGTTGAGCACGACCATAGTAACTCTAAGAATAACAGATTCAAACCTTGTCCTATGCTGTGCCATCTTCACCTTCTCTGAGGATTTGACTTGATGTGCATTGATGCACTATGTTTAATTTATCTGGTTAAGAGTCTGCCTCTCTTTCACCTACTCTCCACCTTTTCAAGCATGCTGTCCCTCTCCAAGGAATAGCCTCTTCTAGCAACATGCCCAAAGTATGTGAGATGAAGCTTTTTCATCTTTGTCTCCAAGGAGCACTCTTACAGAACCTTCTCCAAGACTTATCTACTTATTCTTTTGACAGTCCATGAGATATTCATTACTCATCCCCAACACCATAGCTGAAAGGCATTAATACTTCTTCTCTCATCCTTAGTCATTGTTCAGCTCTCAAATTCATAGCAAATGAATGAAAAAAAACATGACCTCAATAGGTGCACCTTAGTTCTCAAACTGACATCACTTCTCTTTAGCACTCTGGAGAGATATTTGACAGCAGATTTCCCAATGAAACTCATCTTTTGATTTTCTGACTCGCTGGTGCCAAGGATATTGATTATGGATTCAAGCAAGATGAAATCACTGGCAGTCTCAATTTTTTCTCCATTTATCATGATACTCCCACTTTGCCCCATTTGAAAATCCTTTATTTTCTTGATTTTGAGATGCAATCAATATCGAAGGCTGCAATCCTTGACCTTCTACAGCAAACACTTCAAGTTCTCCTCAATTACAGAGAGTAAGATTGTATCATCTGCATAACACAGGCTGTTGGTGAGTCTTCCTCCAATCCTGATGCCACATTCTTCTTCATAAAATCCAGCTTCTCAAATGATCGATTTTAACAGCTTTGTGCATCCCCTGTGCACAGCTCTAGGCTGTGATTGTAACTTGCCTTGACTAATATCATGCAGTAGTGATAACATTCTGTGACATACAAAACTTGATCTTAAGAAGTTAGAAACTTCAGTCTGATTCTTTAAATGTTTGCTTTGGGAGAAACTAATAGCTATGTAAAGAGTTGGTCTATTCTGAGACAATTATGCTAAAAAGAAACTTAAGAAAAAAAGGGAGAGTTTTTCAGTCAACTTCCAGCTGTCTCCTATTTCAGAAAGCTCAGCTGAGTACATGATGCCAGAGTAGATCTGTGGGTGTCCAACTCAGTCAAAGATTCAGGTGATTCCAGACCCAGCCACTACCTACCTGCAACAACATAAGGGATCTCCAGCACCAATTGTCTGGATAAAGCCCTGCCCAACCAGAAAGCTGTGAGATAGCACCATAAGCTGTTGGTTAATGCCAGTATTTTTTGTAGTGATTTGTGATACATCAATAGCTAATTAAAGTAATAGAAAACCAAGAATATAGTAAACCCAAACCCCACTACCACTGAGTTGATTTTGACTAATAGCAATTTTATATTGGGTTTTTTTATATTGGGTTTCTTTTCAGAAGGAGAGTGCCCATCTTTTTGTAGTGAAGCAGCTGGTGGATTTGAACCATTGACCTTTTAGTTAGCGGCCTATCTCTTACTTACTTCATTACAAAGACACTAAATTATTTACTAGTTTCAATTGCAAAATATTAAAATTTTTCTCTATTTGTCTCAGATTTCAGTTGAGGTGGGTTTTTTTGGTTTTGTTTTGTTTTTTTCAAATAATGTAAAATATCACTTAAATAGCTGAAACTGCTAACTCTCCTCTGTGTGATTCCGTTCCTTTTTCTTACTCTATAAATATTCCTAGTATCTTGAACTTGACTGTTATTTTGCACACAGAGTTTTTGTTGTCTTTGATTTATGGTATTGTTGTCAAATGTCATGAAGTTAGTTAGGACTCCTATGGACTTATGTGCAAGAAATGGAAAAAGATTATGACCTGAATCAGATGATCCTTAGTCCTCAAACTTATACCATTACTCCTCAGTAATTTGGAGAGATCCCTAACTGCAGATTTTCCTAGTGCAGTGCATCTCCTTGTTTCCTGACTGCTGATACCAAGAGTGTTAATTGTGGATCCAAGTAAGATGACACTGTGGACCATTTCAGTCTCTTCTCTGTCCACCATGATGTTGCCTACCAGTCCAGAATCTTGGTTTTCTTGTCATTGAGATGCAAGTACGTCTCCCGTACTTTGAGCATATTTTCAGAAGGGACAAATCCTTGGAAAAAGATTCTGTGGAAAGGTGAGAAGGTCGGAGAAAGATGATGGGAAAGGTGAAGAGTCAGAGAAAGAGAAGAAATGTTCAAGGAAATGAATTGCTACAGTGACTGCAACAAAGAGCAAATGTATGAGATATCATGAGGAAGGCACAGGATGCTGCAAGCTTCAGATCCATTGTTCAGAGGAATGTCACGAGTCATAGCAAACTCACAGGTGCCTAACAACAACAAATATCCTTAACAATGTCCATCATTATTTTATGGAGCTTACAAGTCCAAATCATGTTTTTTGCTAAGTTGCATCTCTATAAATAATTTATTTTAAAAAATATTAGTATAAAACTTGTTCCAGTAAGACAGAGGTTAAAACTATCTCAAACAACCAACTTATTCAAACTGCTTCAACTCCAAATATTATCTAAATTTCGTTGTCTTCTTCACCTCGGCCTTCTCACTCTGTTGCCATGTCCTGCAATTTGATGGAAAATCTACAGAAATTCAAAAGTGGTCAAGAGAATGGCTCACTCAGTTGTGGGTAATATAGGCTATACCTGCATGTGGTGGCACAGACCAGTGAATGACAGGCTAGGACCCTGCATTTTGTGCTGTCAGTTCTCAGACTTTCAGAGTTAAGTCAGATGCATTATCCAGAGTGGAAATGACTGAACTTCCAAGACTATTCATTTATTAAAAAATTTAAAAAGGGTCAGAGCTATCTCTAACCATAGGGCCAAGAGATCTGAAAGTGCTGACTTGAGTCTTACCTTTTAGAAAGGGGAGGATTCATGACAGATGCCCCCCTCATCCCATCTCATTAACATAACAGTTAACTCCTCCAGAAGATAGCCTTAACCACAAAGAAACTAGAATTTACAATGCATCTCAAAAAGGCAGCCTGGTGATGAGGAGTTGCACTGCCAATCCAAAGACAATAGATTCTAATCCATCAGCTGCTCTGAGAGAGAAAGATGGGAAATATCTCAGGGAATTGACTACCTCTGAAAATCTTCTAGAGGGTCAACTATGAGTTTATTCTTACATTCATAGATAGCAACAATGGCTGCAAGTGTCAAATCCTTAATTCATGATACCTTAGCATCTTACTATGGAGCTCTGAGAAAGGAGTGTATGGTTACTTCCAGAAATCTTTAGGATGCCATGACTCAAATGCGGTTTTCCATGACATTTTTCTTTGTGCATGTTCTGTCTTTTTTTTTTTTTTAGAATAAGATGCCCTCAGTTGTCTACTTAGGTAGAGTGATAGATCATTTTAATCTTTCTTTTTCTTCTACTAGTTTCTTTACAAAACTAGAATACAAATTCAAACAAATTCTTTAAGTTTCCCTCACACTCCCTCCCATCAAATTGTACAACCCAATGACTGATTAATCCACCCTTTCCCCTGCACATCCACATCCCTCTGCTTCTAGCCTCGCCCACCCCTCCTGGATCCTTATACTCATTCTACAATAACGGTTTTATACAACATTTATCCTTGTGGGACTGAATTAGTTCACTCAACATAATGCTCTCCAGTCCCTCCCAAGTTAGGTAATAATTTATAAAATTATTGCTCCTGGGTGCTGCATAGTATTCCATTGTGTGAATGTACCATAATTTCTCAATCCATTCATTTGTGGTTGGATATTTGGGCTGTTTTCATGATTTTGTGATGATGGATAAATCTCCATTTGTGCCTCTGTTCTCATATTCTCAGCGTATATTCCAA
>NW_006399887.1:5745857-5756452 GCF_000299155.1 Elephantulus edwardii
GCAATTTTCTCCCTTCCCACCCCTCCCCACCAGCTCGCTTCCCCCTCCGAAGAGAGAAAAAAAAAAAGAAAAAAAATTCCTTCATTAGTATACAATTCCCACGTCCCTTCCCCCCACCCCCACCCCGAGTACACTTCTCTTTTGTAATTGGGTTATCAGTCTTTTATTATATGACTCTTGTATGAGATGGTATGACCAAAAGTTTGTTCCCAGTCTGTAGGTTTTCTTTTCGCCCTGTTGGAAAAAGATTTTTATGTGCACAGGGATTTAATCTTTAGAAGGTCCCATGGATCATTTTTATCCTCTTTATATTGTGTACAGAGAACACCAAATAGACTAGACCCAAAATGAAAAACACCAAGACATATCATAGTCAAATTCTCCAAATTAAAATATAAGGATAGAATTCTAAAAAGAGCATAAGAAAAGCAAAGAGTTATCTAAAGGGGGAAACAATTAGGTTAAGTTCTGATTTCTCAGCAGAAACCTTGTAAACTAGAAGGCAATGGATGCCACTTTAATCTTAAGGAATTCTGTTGGTATAATAGCTGATCAGTCGGCTGTTAAATGAAAGATTGCTGTTGTTTTGTTAGGTGCCATCAAGTTGACTACAACTCATAGGGTCTCTATCAACAATAGATCAACACCCCTCCATAACCTCACAATTTTTTTACTATCTGGAGTCCATTCTCACAGTTACTGTATCAATCCACTCCACTGAGTGTCTCTCTCTTTCTGACCCTCTGCTTTTCCCAGCACAATGCCCTTTCCAAAGAATGGTCCCTTGTCACATCATGCGAGATAAATTTTCACCATACTTGCCTCTAAGGAATACCATGGTTGGCTTCTTCCAACACACATTTTTGTTTCTTCTTTCTACAGTCCGTTGTTGTTGTTGCTGTGTACCATTGAGTCAGAATCAATCCAAAGCTGACACTCTGGTGGGTTTTCGGAGACAGTTAATCACAAGGGATGAGACTGTCCATCCTTCTTCCACAGAGCAGCTGGTGTACTTGAACCACACGCCATAGGAATTGCAACACAGCTCCTTGTCACAAGGTCACCCGAGTGCCACACCAGGGAGTCTGTAGTATATTAAATACTCTTTGCACCACAACAATTCAAAGGTACAGATTCTTCTGGTTAGAAACTAGCAGCTACTCCCCAATAGACAGCTGTGTCAATTGGCTTCCATAAAGATTTTCAGCCTTGGAAACGGAATGGGCAGTTGTACTCTATTCAGAATTAATATAAGTGAATTTTTTATTTTTTTTTTTTTTAGTTTGGTAATAGCATCTCTAACACCACAATTTGAATGTAACAATTCTTTTCCTACCTTCTTTTTCATGGTTCAGCATTTGCACACATGTGAAGCAGTTGAAAATTCTTAAAACATTACACAACATGGGTGACCCTGCAGGACGTTATGCTGAATACAATATCTCAGTCACAGAAAGACAAATAGGGCATAGCACCGCTGTTATAAAGCAGGTCTGACATGAAGATTTGGGAGGAGAATAGGATAAGAGTGGATATATAATGAACACTATACTGAAATAGATGAAGGAAAGACTTTTAAATTAAAAGGAGCATATGATTAGGGATTACATGTACGACAATAGCCCAGAATAAGAGGTATATTGCAAAGAAGACTGATGGGAGAGAGGGAATTGTGTAACAATGAGTGAATATTTTAAAAAACAAAAAAGTGAACTAGGTGAGGGGGAAGGGAGAGAGGGAGAGGGGTTAAAAATGTACAACAATGAATGAGTGAAAATGTGACTTTTCTGTAAACTTTTGTTAAAATCACAACTAAAATAATTTTTTTTTAAATTCTAAGACTTAGATCAGGAACACCTCAATCATCAGATTTACACATGAATTTAGAAACTTTACAGTGGACTTTTGCAGCAAATTTTCCCAAATGATCAGGGAAGAAATATAAGCAGAATTCTTTCCTTATTAACAAGTAAGAAAAGAATTAAACTGACTTATTTTGGGCACATCACCAAGAAATACCAATCGTCAGAAAAGATTTTATTGAAGTAGAAGATGAGTAAAAACGATGGAAACTCTCAATAAGATGAACAGACACAATAGCCACACAATGGAATCAAGCACACCAATTCTCCTGAAATTTTGTTGTTATAAATAAGGTTTATGTATACTGTTGCTGTTAAGTGTCATTGAGTTGACTATGACTTACAGCAACTCTATGAACAACAGATCTGGACCCTGTGTTATCCAATACCATCTTTACAATCTCTGAAACACTCGAGCCCATTGCTGCAATCACTGTGTTAGTTCACCTGGTTGAGGGTCTTCCTCTCCTTCACTGTTCCTCCACCCTTCCAAGTGTGATGTCCTTCTCCAAGGAATAGCCTCTCCTAGCAACATATTCACATACGATAAAGTTTACCATCTTTGTCTCCAACAAACACCCTGGTTACACCTTCTCCAAGACATAGTTACTTGTACTTTTGGCAGCCCATGAGATCTTTAGCACTCTTCTCTAATATCACAACTAAATGACATAAATTCTTTTCCTGTCATCTTTATTCAATACCCAGCTCTCAAATGCATAGCAAGTGACTGAAAAGACCTAAATGGCCTAAACCAGGTGTACCTTAGTCCTCAAACTCACATCATTGCTCTTCCATAATTTGGAAAGGCCCCTGACTACACACTTTTACAGAGCAATACATCTCCTGATTTTTTGACTGTTGATGACAAGTGTATCAATTATGGACCCAAGAAAGATTAAGTTATTGACAGTTTTAATCTTTTCTCTATCTATCATGATGTTTCCTACCAGTCCAGGGCCAATAATTTTTGTTTTCTTGGCATTGAGAGGAAATCCATAGCAAATGCTTCAAGTTTTCCTCACTTTTAGCAAGCAAGTTTGTGATATCTGCATACCAAAGATTTTTTATGAGTCTTCCACGAAATCTGATGTCACATTCTTTTTAATAGAGTCCAGCTTCTTAAAGAATTTGCTCAGTATATGGATTAAACAGGTATGGAGAAAGGATACAATCTTGATGCACACCTTTCCTAATTTTAAACCATGTTCCCGTTCTCCACACAATGGCCTCTTGGTCTAGGTATACGCTTTGCATGAGCACAATTAAGTGTTCTGGAATTTCAATTCTTCTCAATTTTAGCCCTAAACTCTTACGATCCTCATGGTAAAATGTCTTTGCATAGTCAATACAACACAAATAGACATTCTTCTGGTATTCTTTGCTTTTAGCCAGGATTCATCTGACATCAGCAATGATGATCCTGGTGCCATGGCTTCTTCTAAATCCTGTGTGAATGTCCGACAGTTTTCTTTGTGTTGTTTTAGCTGGTTTTGAATGATCTCCAGCAAGATTTTACTTGAATATGATATTAATGGTATTATTCAAGGTTTCTACATTACATTGAATCACTTTTCTTGGAAATGGGAACAAATATGTGTCTATTCCAGTTAGTTGATCTGTACTCTGAATTTCCTTGGATAGACTGATGAACATGTCCAGGCCTACCTCTGTCATTTGGAAAATGTACACTTGTTTTGTTATACACAAGGCCACCAGACTTTGATGCAAAATTGATGTCAAATAATCATAACAAAAGTAATAACATCTTAAAGACTTTATTTCCAAAGTGGGTCATACTCTTCAGTACAACCAACATATATTTTTAGGGAGCATAGTTCAATTCATACCACTTTAATTCCATAGCTTTAAGTGCTATAAGAAAGACAGAAGAATAATTGATGTCTCTGAGTTATGATGTTGGAAGGAAAGTGATGGATATCTCAAGGACTGCCAAAAAAACCCCAAAAACAAAACAACAAACAATAAAAACCTGCTAAAAAGACCACAAAGAAACCTCTATGGAAGAAGTTCAACCAGAGTACTCTTTAGAGGAAAGTATGGTGAAACTTTGTCTCACCTATTTTGAGCATGTTTTGGAAGTCAGTCTTTAGAAAGATATATCATGCTTGGAAAGGTAGATGGTTAGTGAAAGATAGAAGACACTGAAGGAGGTGGATTGACACAGTGACTGCAACAACTGGCTTATGTATATTAGAAGTTATGAGAGTGGTACAGGATAGAACCAGGTTTAGATCTGCTGTTCATAAGATCACTATGAGACATGGTTGACTTGAAGGAACCTAGCACTACCAACTAAGGCACGTCTGATTCAGATTATGGTCTTTCTTATCACTTGTGATACATCTTAGAGCTGGACAATGAATAAGGATGACAGAAGAAGAATGAATGCTTTTGAGCTGTGGTGTTAGAGAAGAGTGCTGAACATCACATGGACTGCCAAAGGAAGAACAAACAAATATATCTTGAATAGGGTGCAGAGTGTTCTATGGAGGCAAAGATGATGAAGCTTTGCCTCACATACTTTGGGCATGTTAAGGGGCTATTCCTTGGAGGGGGATATGCATGTTTCTCAGAAAGGTAGAGGGTCAGAGAAGGAGAGGAAGACCCCCAATCAGGTCCATTTACTTGGTGAGTGCTGCAAGGGGCTCTAATGTATCAGGATGTGTGAGGATGGCACAGGATAGGACAGGGTTGTTCATAAGGTCACTATGGGTCATACTCTACTAAAGGACACTTAACAACACAACAACACTATCAACAACATAAGTTGTGATTAATATTGTGTGTAGTAAATTTTAATTTCAATATATTATTTGTTTTCTGGATGTTAATATGTAATCCATATTTGGGGCTGTAATCTTTGATATTCTGCAGCATTCCAACTCCAGTTCTCTTCCCAAGCAAAGTTAGGTCATCTGTATAAGGCAGTTTGCTAATGTGTCTTCCTCTCATACAATTACCACATTCTTCTTCATGTAATCTAGCACTTACTATGATTTGCTCAGTATGCAAATTTAATAGGTGTGGGGAAAGGACACAACCCTAATGAATATGTTTCCTGATTTTCAACCCTGCAGTGTTTCCTTCTACTGGTGTTTTGGGGTGTGTTTTTTTAATATATAAAGTTTTTCTTTTATAGTGGTTTACTTACAAAGGTTGTATACATTCTTGATCTATATATAGGTTTTAGATGAGAACAATTAAGAGTTCTGGAATCCACTTTCTCCCCAATGCTAGCCATAATTTGTTATGCTCTACAAAGTCAAACACCTTTTAGTAATCAATACAATAGAGATAAATACCTTTCTGGTACTATTTGCTTTCAGCTAAGATCTTTCTAACATAAGCAATGAAATCCCTTGTGTCATGTCCTCTTCTGAATGCAGTGTGTGTTCCTGGGGTCTTTGTTTTACAATGTATTCAGGGCTGCTTGACTCTTCCTTTATGGCCATTGGTTCTTGATCATTTGCTGCTTTCCAAAATGATTCAGAGAGGACCAACTTTTTTGGTATAGGGATTCTATATATTTCAACTTTACTGGTGGTTCCTTTTTTTTGCTGCTGGTTACACTTTAATACATCAGATGGGCTTTGGGGGACAGTGGGGCACATTCAGTCCTTCTTGGCAGCTGCCTTCCTCATGGCGGCCAGGACATTGCTGAGTTCTTCTCGCTTCCTCTTGGCGCGGATGTGTGTCCCCACCCTTTTCTTGATGAACTTGAGGGCCCGCTTGTCCTTGGAGACCTTGAGCAGCTCCATGGCGCGTTGCTCATAGGGTGCGAAGCCACACACCTCCCGGATCATGTCCCGCACGAACTTGGTGTGCTTGGTGAGGTGCCCGCGGCGGCGGCTGTGCCTCGGCTTGCTCACGTTCTTGGTGACTTTGTGGCCCTTGTTGAGGCCCACGGCCATAGGGTAGCGCACTGCCGTGGCTGCTGCACGTCGATGGCTGCCGCGGCGGAAGGTACTGGTGGTTCCTTCATCATCCAAGACTTTGTCTGTAGCATCCTTCAGTATTGCAACTCAGCCTTAAATTTAGTTTTCAGGTCTTTCAGTTTGAGAAATGCTGAGCAAGTTCTTCACTTTTTCTTTTCTAACTCCAACTCTTTGTATATTTCATTATAATACTTAATGTTCATGAGGTCATCTTGAAAGGTTCTGTTTATGTCTTTTACTTCAGCATTCATTTTTTTCCTTTGTTTTCACCTCTCTAAATTTCGGTGGAAATTTCAGAGTCTCTTTTTATATCCATTTTTATTTTTCCTATGTCTTTCTTCATGGATGATATATTTTATGTCATCCCACAACTCATCTAGTCTATGGTCATTAGTGTTCAGTTCATCACGTCACCATTGTTTTTGTTAGGTGCTGTCCAGTCGAGTATGACTCGTAATAACCCTATGAACAACCAATATAAACCCTGTTCTATGCTGTGTCGTCTTCACAATCTCTGACACCCTCAAGCCCATTGCTGTAATAACTGTGTCAACTCACATGGTTGAAGTGTCTTCCTCTCCTTCTCCATCCCTTCACCTTCCCAGCATAATATTCCTCTCTAAGGAATAATCTCTCCTGGCAATATGCTCAAAGTCTGTGAGATGAAGCTTTATAATCCTTGTTCCAAGGAATACTCCGATTATACCTCCAAAACATATGCTTGTTCTTTGAACATTCCATAGATCTTCAGCAGTTTTTTCCAATACCACAATTCAAGAGCATCAATCTTTAGTCAATGTCCAGCTCTCAAACACATATCAAGTGACTGAAAAGACCATGACCTTAATCAGGTACACCTTAGTCCTCAAACTGATATCATTACTTTTCCATATCGTGTAGAATTCCCTAACTACAGACTTTCCCAGTGTAATGTCTCTTGATCTCCTGACTGCTACTACAAAGTGTCTTGATTGTAGATCCAAGTAACATGAAGTTGTTGATGGTCTCAGTCTTTTCTCTATCATAATGTTGTCTATAGGTCCAGTGGCAAATATTTTTGTTTTCATAACATTGATACACAATCCATTTTGAAAGCTGAAGTGTTTAATCTTCTCCAGTAAGTGCTTCTAGTCCTCTTCACTTTCAGCAAGCAAGGTTGTGTCATCTGCATAAAAAGGGTAGTCATATGTCTCCCTCCAGTCTTGATGCCATTTACTTCTTAGAGTCCAGCTTCTCAAATAATTTTCTCGGCATGCAAATTAAATGGGGATAGAGAAATGACACAACTCTGATGCACAGCTTTCCTAATTTTAAACTATGCAGTGTTCCCTTACTCTGTTTGCACAACTACCTCTTGGTATGGGAGTAGTTTTTGCATGAGTACAATTAAATTCTGGAATCCCCATTTTCTTAATGTGAACCATAATCTGTTATGATCTACACAGTCAAATACCTTTGAATAGTTAATAAAGCACAAATAGAGATTCTTCTGGTATTCTTTTCTTTCCACCAAGATCACTCTATTTATATGATCCCTGGGTGATACAAATATTTAAAGAACTCTATTACTAATTAGAAGCTTGTCTGCTGGAACCTACCCAGAGCATTTAAGAAGATGGGCCTTCGAATCCACCAGATGCTCTGCTGGGGAAGGAGGGACAATCTCCTCCTGTACCAGTCAGATCTGATTTGACGGTACATGCACACAAAAATAATAAAATAAAAAAAATTTTTACAAAAAGGAGATGGGCCTAGTGATCTATTTATGAAAGGTCACAACCTTGAAAATCCTATGTAATTACACACATGTTGTTGTCGTCAGGTGCTCTTGAGCCTAGTATGACCCATAGAAACCTAATGAACAACAGATCTGACATATCTTATGCCATCATCACACATCCTGACACATTAGCTTGCATTGTGGCAGTTACCACGTCAGTCCACCTAAACAAGGGTCTTCATCTCCTTCATTGACCCTCTAACTTCCCAAACATAATGTCCCTGTCCAAAGAATAGCCCCTTCTAGCAGCGTACCTAAATGTGAGGTGAAACCTCATCATTTTTGCCTTCAAAGAGAATTCTGGCTGCACTTTCTCTTAGACCTATTTGTTTGTTCTTTTGGGCATCCGTGGGATGTTCAGTGGTCTTCTCCAATACCAAAGATGAAAGGAATAATTTCATCTTCTGCCATTCTTATTCATTGTCCAGCGTTCAGATGTATATCAAGTGATTGGAAAGACCATGACCTGAATCAGACATATCTTATTCCTCAAACTGACGTCATCACTCCTCAATAAATTGGAAAGATCCCTAACTGCAAGTTTTCTCAGTGCAATATACCTCCTGATTTCCTGACTGCTTCTACCAAGGGTGTTAATTATGAATCCAAGTAAGATGAAGTTATTGAAAATTTCAATCTTTTATCCATCTATCATGATGTTTCCTATTAATCCAGTGAAAGTATTTTTGTTTTCTTGACATCAAGAGGCAATCCATATTGAAGGCTGTATTCTTTGATCTTCTGCAACAAGTACCTCAAGTCCTCCTCACTTTCGGCAAGCAAGGTTGTGTCATCTGCATAACACGGGTTATTGATGAGTCTCCCTCTGATACAGATGGGACACTTTTCTACATAGAATCAAGTTTTTAAAATAATTTTCACACCATATAGATTGAATAGTTATGGAAAAATAATACAATCTTGACACGCTTTCTTCCTAATTTTAAACCATGTGGTGTTGTTCACTTGCTCTGTTCTGCGTTTTGCGTGAGCACAATTATATTCTTTGGAATTCCCATTTGCCCCAATGTCAGTCTTAACTGCGATACTGAACACTATGGAACTGGGGTGTCAAATGTCAAAAGGTTACAAATGGTGAACAGGTTTTAGTAGAGTTCCCAGATTAAGACAGCTAAGAAGAAGAATTGGCCATCCACTTCTTAAATAATGGGCCTGTGAAAATTCTATGAACGGTTAAATAATGTGTATCGCTATAGTAGTATAGGAGAGCCCAGATTGGAAGTCAGTTGAAATGAGTAAATATAATGTTAAATGAGTAAATATAATGTTAAATTAGTAAATATAATGTTTAATAGATCAAACACATAATTGTACATAGCTTGAATGTTGAAAACCTAAAAATAGTGAAAAATGAAATGGAACACATGATCACTAACATACTAGGCATTAGTGAGATGAGATTTGGCCACTGTGAACCAGATAATTATGGTATACTATTCTAGAAATGAAAAACAAAAGAAACATGGCATTGCATACACAGTCAGAAATTCAATTTCAAGTTCTATCCTGAAACAAAATATTGTGAGTGATGGGCTATTATCGATACATATACAAGAGAAACCCATTAATACTACAATAATTCAAATATACACTTCTACATCTAGAGCAAAAAAGGAAGAAATTGAAATTTTTAAGCAAATCTTGCAGTATTAAATTGACCAAATATGCAATCAAGATGAGTGACTGCAATGCAAAAGATGGAACCAATGAAGAAGAAATAATAGTTGGAAGATATGGGCTTAATGATAGAAATGAGGCTGGAATGATATATAATTTTGTATTTTCAATAATTTATTAATCCCAAATACCTTTTTAAAAAAGACAGAAATGATAATTATATACATGGACCTCACCAGATGAGCTGCATAGGAATCAGATTGAATATATCTATGGAAGGAATCTGTGGAGAAGCTCAGTATCTGCAGTCAACACTAAGCCAGGAGCAGATTGTGGATCAGACCATCAGTTACTCATGTTCAAGTTCAAATTGAGGCTGAAGAAAATGAAAAAAAAGTCTAAAAGAACAAAGATATGATATTGAATCTATTCTATCTGAATTTCAAGGTCACCTTAAGAATAGATTTGAAATATTGAACACTAATGATCAAAGACCAGAGGAATATCATCCATAAAGAAAGCAAAAGGTCATAACAAAGATAGAGGAGAAAGGGGGGGGAACCCCACACAACTAAAATGGATGTCAGAAGAGACTCTAAAAATTGCCTCAGAGTGTCAAGAAGCCAAAGCAAAAGGAAAACATGAGGAAGGTAAAAAAACAAACAAACAACAACAATAACAAAAAACCCCCAAACCTAAACAGAAGGTTTCAAAGAGCATGTCAAGAAGACAAAGCTAAGAGTTGTAATGAAATGTGCAGAGAGCTTGAACTGGAGAATAAATAGGGGGAAACTCGCTCTGCATTTCTCAAGCTGAAAGAAGTGAAAAATTCAGGCCTCATGTTACAGTGTTGACTTAGGGTCATTATAAATTGAAATGAACACAGCAGCTAATAACAGTTCCACCTATGCCACAGTATATTAATTTTACTGCTGTGTACAAGAGAGCACACTTAGGATTGGCTAACATATAAATTAGTGAGACTGATTCAGGACAGAGCAGAGTTCAAAACTGCGTATGTACCTAGGGTTGATATGGGTTGCAGGCGACTTGATGGCACAAAATAATAAAACAATAACAGTGTTTCACAAACTTCATACCACACTTACAAAGTTTATCAAAACATGTTTCTTTGTGTTAATTTTGTGAGCTATTAATACAGACATGAGATTGTTTGATCATAGAGTATTAACAACTTCAACTTATAAAGTTCAACTAAGGGTACTGAGGAGGGGCAGGACCTCTATGAGGTGGATTGATTCAGTGACTTGGATAATCGGGATGGGAGTGTCAGAGACAGTGCGATTGGCACAGGACAGAGCAGAGTTTAGGGCTGTTGTACATAGGGTCACTATG
>NW_006399887.1:5758942-5759619 GCF_000299155.1 Elephantulus edwardii
TTGTGCATAGGGTCACTATGAGTCGCAAAAGACTCGACGGCACATAACAACAACAACAACAGCAATACTTACAGGTAACAAGGAAAAATAATTAATAGTAATATACTCTGGGAGGGAAAAATCAGATATCACTTGAAAAATAGGACCTTTTTTTCATATCACTGTTTTAAGAAAAGGAATGAGCCTTCTAATAGTTAGTATTCCTTCAAAACACTTTAAAGCATTCACAAAAACCCCAGTATAAAATAAAATTAAAAAAACAAAACAAAACATAATCACTTTTGAATAGTTAAAAAAAATTTAAAAAGAAGGGGAAAAGCAAATATGGCCCTTTGGACTTTGTTGTAAAGAAGTACTTCTAAGTTTACCCTAGGAAACCATTACAGAATTCATGGTCTAACAAATAAAACAATGCTTCATGCATCATTAACTCATCGCAAATGAGCCTACAAAGTACTTATTAAATTTATTATTTGGACTACAGACTCTTAAGATGTATTCTTTTTACACTTTATAATACTTTGGATGTGCTAATGAAACCAAAATTAGTATAGGAGAGCTAATATTTCCTATTAAGATGCATTTGAATGTGTAATTTTGGAATATATATATTATAAAAGCCATTGCTAGATCTATCTTGAAGTACAATATTGTCAGTGACAGGATAATATCTATAC
>NW_006399887.1:5763117-5799081 GCF_000299155.1 Elephantulus edwardii
TGGGAGTGTCAGAGACAGTGCGATTGGCACAGGACAGAGTGGAGTTTAGGGCTGTTGTACATAGGGTCGCTATGAGTCGCAGGCGACTCGATGGCACATAACAACAACAACAACAACAATATATTATTATATTGGATTTTATCATGTTTTTGTTGTTGTTAGGTACCATCGAATTATGTATGACTCATAGCGAACCTATGAACAAAAGATATGAAACCAGTCTGTTCCTGCACGATCCTCACACTTCCTGACACAGGAGCCCATTGCAGCAGTTATGTCAATTCAACTGGTTGAGGGCCTTCCTCTCCTTCAGTGACCCTTCACACTTACATCATGTCCTTCTCCAAGGAATAGCACCTTCTAGCAATATGTCCAAAGAATGTCAGGCGAAGCCTCATCATTCTTTCCGCCAAAGAGCACTCTATGTGCACTTTCTCCAAGATATGTCTATTCATTTTCTTGGCTATCCATGAGATGTTCTGCGCTCCTCTCCAACACCACAGCTCAAAAGCATCAATTATTTTTCTATCATTCTTATCAAATATCCAGATCTCAGATGCATAACTAGTAATTGGAAAGACTATGGCTTGACTCAGATGCACCTTAGTCCTCAAACAGACATCATTACTTCTCAATAATCTGGAAAGGTCTCTAACTGCAGATTTTCCCATTGCAACGCATCTCTTTATTTCCTGACTGCTGTTACCAAGCGTGTTAATTGTGGCCACAATGAGGATGAAGCTGTTGATAGTTCCAATCTCCTCTCCATCCATCATGATATGGTCTATTGGTCCAATGGTAAGAATCTTTGCTTTCTGATATTGAGACGCAATCCATACTGATGGCTGCATTCCTTGATCTTCTGCGACAAGTGCCTCAAATCCTCCTCACTTTCAGCAAGCAAGGTTGTGTCATCTGCATAACACAGGTTATTGATGAGTCTCTCTCCAATCCTGGATGCCATACTCCTCTTAATAGAGTCCAGCTTCTCAGACAATTTGCTCAAAATAGAGATTGAACAGCCATGGATACAGAATACAGCCGTGATGCACTCCCTTTCCAATTTCAAACCAAGCAGTGCTCCCCTGCTCCGTTTGCACAACAGCCTCTTGGTCCAGGTATAGGTTTCTCATGAGCACATCAAGTGCTCTGAGATTCCCATTCTTCTCAATGTCAGCCACAACTTGTCATGATACACACAGTCAAATGCCTTTGCATAGTCAATAAAACACAAATAGACATTCTTCTGGTATTTCTTACTCTCAGCCAGGATCCATCCAACATCAGCAATAATATCCCTGGTGCCAAATATAGACCTTTTCCAATCAGATGGCCAGACAGCCGTCCTCCAAATTTCCTGGCATATACCGGTGAGTGTATTCAAGGTTGCTCTGTTTATTGAAGCAAGTCAGTTGGTATCCCATCTGTTCCTGGAGCCTTATTTTTTACAAATGCCTTCAATGCAGTTTCCACTTCCTCTTTCGTTACCATTAGCTCCTGTCCATATGGTACTTCCTAGAATTTTTTTAGTGTCAATTAATTATTTCTGGCACAATGATTCTGTGTATTCCCTCCAACTTCTTATGCTTTCTGGATCATTCAATACATAGCATCTTTCAGCATTATAACACGAGGCCTAAATTTTTCAATTCTTTCTGGTTGAGAAATACAGAGCAACTCCTTCCCTTTTTATTCTCCAGTTTCAGCTCTCTGCACATTCCATTATAGTATTTTGTTTTATCCTCCCGAGCTGAATTTTGAAACCGTCTGTTCAGCACTTTTACTTTGACTTATTTTCCTGAGATGTAGCTTCCTGATGCTCCAGTGCAATCTTTAGAATCTCTTCTGACATCCAATTTGGTTTTTTTCTTTCTCCTTTGTTTTTGTAATGACCTTTTGTTTTCTTCATGGATAATGTCCTTGATATCATCCCACAACTCTCTGGTCTTCTGTCATTGGTGTTCATTGCCTCAAGCCTATTCTTAAGATGATCATGAAATTATGATGGAATTTATTCAAGATCATATCTTGGTCCCTGTGGAGCTATTTTCATTTTCTTGGACCTCAATTTGAACTTACATATGAGTAATTGATTATCTGACCCACAGTCTGCTCCAGGCCTAGTTTTGACTGCTGATATTGAGCTTCTCCAACAAAATTATGCACACATTTAGAAAATATTAAATTAATAACTTAAAGCTATCTACTATAACAGGGACAATTTGACTGTCTATAGGCTAAGTATTCTATCACTAGTCAAAAGAACGGCAGTTCAAATCTGCTTTGTGACATCAAAGAAAGGCCGGGTAATCAGCTCATGAAAGACTACCATCCACCGTAGAAACTCCAAGGAAGCCTTTTACTAAGCACACATGGGGCTGAAACGAGTTTGAATCAATTCAATGGTAACTGATAAATTTCATGCACAGAAATCCTTCAGATAAAGATTGATATATTGCTCAAATTCATCTTTAAAATAAACCATTCAAACATTCAAATTTTCATTAATTGGTGGGGGGGGATTAAGGCTCACTTTTTTTAAATAACATTTTTATTTTATACTAATTTATTTACAAAGTTCATATACATTGTTTTTCACACTAGTCTTTCATATTTCCTTCACCTTTCCTCCCTCCACCCATCAAATGTGAGTCTATGATTAATCCCCACCCTCACTCCACCCATTCTCAGCCCTCTGCTCCCACCCTCCCTTCCCTTGGATCCTCATATATGTTTTACAAAAATGGTCTTATACAGTATTTGTCCTTGTTGTTGTTATGTGCCATCGAGTCACTTGCGACTCATAGAGACCTATGTAAAAGATCCCTAAATGCCGTTCTATCCTGTGCCGACCTAACCGTCTCAAGCGCACTCATTCCCACCACTCCACCCACAGTCTCCAACAGTCTCCCGCACCATCCCTCCACCCTCCCAAACGTGATGTTCCTCTCCAAGTATCAGTCCCTCCTTGCATCATCCCCAAAATATGTCAGATGGAGCTTCAGAATCCTTGACTCCAAGGAACATTCTGGCTTCACCCTTTCCAGGAAAAATCTGTTTGTTCTCGTAACAGTCCATGGTATATTCAACACTCTCCTCCAGCACCACAGCTCAAAGTAAGCAAGTCTCTTTCTATCATCCCTATTCACTGTCCAACTCTCTGATGCATAACACTTAATTATGAAGACTATAGCCTGGATCAGGCACACCTTAGCCTTCAGCCTGACATCGTTGCTCTTCAGTACTCTTGAGAGGTCCCTCACAGCTGACTTTCCCAAATGTAATTCATCTCTTGATTTCCTGGATGCTGTTACCAAGAGTGTTGACTGTGGAACCAAGTAAACTAAAACTGCTAACTATCTCAATCTCCTCACCATCCATACTGATGCTACCAATTGGCCTGGTGGTGAGAATCTTTGCTTTCTTGATATTGAGCTTCAATCCATATTGAAGACTGCAGTCCTTGACTTTCTGCAGCAAGCGCTTCAGATCCTCCTCAGTTTCAGCAAGCAAGGTTGTGTCATCTGCATAACGCAGGTTGTTGACGATTCTTCCATCCACCAATCCTGATGACACATTCCTCCTCGTACAGCCCAGTGTCTCTGATGATCTGTTCTGCATACAGATTGAAAAGGTATGGAGACAAAATACATCCCTGAAGGACCCCCTTCTTGATTTTGAATCATGTAGCGTCTCCTTGCTCTGTTCTGACAACTGCCCCTTGGTCCAAGTATAGGTTTCGCATTAGCACAAATGTTTGGGATTCCCATTCTTCTCAGAGTCAGCCACAGCCTGTTGTGATCCACACAGTCAAAAGCCTTTGCATAGTCAATGAAGCACAGATAGACATTCTTCTGGTGTTCTCTGCTTTCTGCCAAGATCCATCTTACATTCGCTATAATACTTCTAGTACCATGTGCTCTTCTAAATCCAGCCTCCACATCTGGTAGTTCTCTGTTGACATGTTGCAAATGTTTTTGGATAATTTTCAGCAGAATCTTGCTTGCATGCAATATTAATGATATTGTTAGATAATTTCCACACTCTGTTGGGTCACCTTTCTTTGGAATGGGAACAAATATCTATATTTTCCAGTCAGTTGGCCAACTGGCTGTCCTCCAGATTCTTGGTACAACTACAGTAACTGCTGCAACAAGCTCGTGTGTTTCAGGAAGTGTGATAATGGCTCAAGATAGAACAGTTCAGATCTTTTGTTCATAGAGTTACTATGAGTCATACTCAACTTGACAGCACCTAACAACAAAAACAGTACAGTAGACATATTCTTTCTGAGATACCTTCATACTAGGATAAGAGTCTACAATTAGATGAGGGCAATATATAAGTAACAGAAATAAAGGCAAGGCAGAGCAGAAGTGCTTCAAATAAATCTTTCTCACTTGTTCTTAAATACATGGAAGAGAGATATATTGTTGTTATTGATTGCCATTGAGTCAAGAACAATGCATAGCGACCCTATGAACAAAAAGCCTTTCTATAAATATCGTCATTTATCATAGTTCATAGAGTTTCCAGAGCCATGTTGTTTAGAAAATGGATGCCACTCCCTCTTCCAACATTAACATCAAAATAATAAATACTTTTATATTCTTGCAATAGAAATATTTTGCACTTGTGGAAGTTCCATAAATCTTCACTATTTAAAGAACTGATGCATAGTCTTGTCCTTTCTCCCCTCGCCCAAAGGGGTGAAATTGTTTAACTATTACCAGGAAAACACTCAATGAAAAGGTTAATAATTAGATTGAGTCATTTCATTGTCACCAACAGTTTTTGTTTAGTAAGCTGGTTGATAAACTGGCAATAAATGAGGCTAAGAATCCTCAAAGCAGATCATAAGATTTATATGATAGGTTATAAAAATTGGCAATGGATATGCTTATGAAATGAGAGAGTTATGCATTTCAAATAATATGTAAATTACTATATGAAACTTATAATAGAATGACTATATTGATATTTGGGCTCAGAGAACTTGAACCTATTCTAATTTTATCAAATATAATAATCAAAGACTTAAGTTAATTGAAGAAGAAATTTACAGGTCTAATTTTAATACCTTTATATTTGTATACAGGGAGCTTTGATGGCATAGTTTGTAGGGAGTTTGCTGCTAATCCAAAAGTGGCCCATCTGGCAATTTGAACCCATCGGATAGGTTCCAGGGGAGAAAGATGGGCAATCATCTCCCATGTAATTCACAACTTCCTGAAAATCTACTTAAGGGTCTGATATTAGTCAGTGGCCACCTAACAGCAATGACATATTGTACAAGAATGGGAATCCCAGAACACTTGATTGTGTTTATGTGAAACCTATACTTGGACCAGGAGGTATTTGTCAGAATAGAGCAAGGAAACACTTCATCGCTCAAAATCAGGAAATGTGTACACCAGGGATGCATCCTATTTCCATACATTTTCAATCTATATTTAGAGCAAATCATTTAGGAGGCTGGGTTGTAAAAGAAGGAATTGGTATCAGGACTGGAGAAAAACTCATCAACAACCTGTGTTATTTATGCAGATGGCACCTGAGTTAAGCAGATGACACAACCTTGCCTGGAGAAACTAAGGAGGACCTGAAGCATTTGCTGTGGAAGGTCAAGGACTGCAGCATTCAATATGGATTGAAGCTCAACACCAAGAAAACAAAGATCCTCACCATTGGCCTGATTGGCAGCATTATAATAGACAGTGAAAAGATTCTTGGCAGCTTCAGTTTGCTTGGCTTCACAATCAGCACTCTTGGTACCAGGAACCAGGTAATCAAAGATGAATTGCATTGGAAAAAACTACTGTCAGGGACCTCTCCAAAGTACTGAAGAGCAATGATGTCAGTCTGGAGACTAAGGTGTGCATGATCCAGGCCATGGTTTTCACAACTCCTTGCTATGTATCAGAAAGCTGGAAAAAGACTAAAGATGATAGAAGGAGAATTGACACTTGAGTTGCAGTGTTGGAGAAAAGTATTGACTATATCATGGACTTCTAGGAGAACAAACAGGTTCATCCTGGAGAGTGTGAAACCAGGCTGCTTTTGGAAGGCAAGGATTCTGAAGCTTTGTTTGACATAATTTGGCCATGTTGAGGAGGGATTAGTCCTTAGAGGGTAACTTCATACTTGGAAGGGTCGAGAGACAGCACAAGAGAAAAACCCTCAATGAGATGGATTGACTCAGTGACTGGAGTAATGGGGATAAATGTGTCAGGGTCAATGAGATTCACTCAAGATAGAGCAGGGTTCAGAGCTGTTGTACATGGTTTCACTATGAGTTGAAAGCAATTCAACAGCACATAACATCACAACACCACTGTTAAAATCTTCAGCCTGCTTGACTCCACAATCAGCACCATTGTACCAGCAGCCAGAAAATATAAAGATGAATTGCATTGGGAAAATCTGCTATCAGGGACCTGTCCCAAGTACTGAAGAGCAACAATATCAGTCTAGAGATGAAGATGTGTCTGATCCAAGTCATGGTATTTTTAATTACTAACTATGCTTCAGAGAGCTGAATGAGGATGACAGAAGAAGAATCAATGCCTTTGAGTTGTTGTGCTAGAGGAGAGTCTTGACTATAATACCGTGGACTGCTTAGTGAACCAGCACATCTGTCCTAGAAAGGAAGAAACCAAGCTGCTCCTTGGAGATAAACATTTTGAAGCTGTATCTCACATATTTTGGACATATTGCCAGGAGGGACCAGTCCTTAAAGAAGGACATCATGCTTGGAAAGATGGAGGGATAGTGCAAGAGAGGAAGACTTTGGATGAGATGGATTGACTTAGTAACTGGAGTAATAAGAGTAGGTGTGTTGGAGACAATGAAATTGGCTCAAGATAGAGCAGAGTTCAGAGTTGTTGTACATAGGGTCTCTGTGCGTTGTTAGTGACTCGATAGCACATAACAACAATAAAAACAACAACAACGCAGCTATATTTTGCACATGACAAACAGACACAGACCAGAGTGTGTTCACCAGGCTGCACCCAGAAATTTGGAAGACAATTTCCTGACTAACTGGCTGGAAGAGAATGTAATCCAACAGAATATGGAAACTATCAAACAATATCATTAATATCACGTGCAAGCAAAATTTCGCTGACTGTTCAGGATGGATGGTGAAGAGATTGAGATTGTTCACAGCTTCAGTTTGCCCGGCTCCACAGTCAACACTCTTGGCACCAGCAGTCAAGAAATCAAAAAGCGTATCGCGATGGAAAAGTCTGCTGTTAGGGACCTCTCTAAAGTACTCAGGAACAACGGTGTCTCTGGAGACTAAGGTGCGCCTGATACAGGCCATGGTCTTTGCAATCGCTTGTTATGCATCAGAGAGTTGGACAATGACTAGGGAGGACAATAGGAGAGTGGATGCTTTTGAGCTGTGGTGCTGGAGAAGAGTACTGAATGGACCATGGACTGCCAGGAAAACAAACAGATTCATCTTGGAGAGGATTAAACCAAGCTACTCCTTGGAGGCAAGGATTCTGGGGCTTTGTCTGACATACTTTGGACATGTTGCCAGGAGGAACGGGTCCTTGGAGAGGGACATCATGCTTGGGAGGGTGGAGGGACAGCGCAGGAGGGGAAGACCCTATATGAGATGGATTGATTCGGTGACTGGGGTAATCGGGATGGGCGTGTCAGAGGCAGTGCGGTTGGCGTAGGATAGAGCAGGGTTTAGGGCTGTTGTACATAGGGTCGCTATGAGTTGGAAACGACTCGACGGCACATAACAACAACAACAGCAACAACAACAATTATTAAAATGTGGTTATAACAGTATACTGACTAAAAATACCCAAAAACCCACAACCAAAACCAAAAACAAAAGAGTACATTGACAAAAAATTGCCAGAAATTCCAGCTGGATTTAGAAGAGGCAGTGATAGCAGGGATATCATTGCTGATGTCAGATGGATCTTGGTTGAAAGCAGAGAGTACCAAATGGATGCCTATTTGGTTTTGATTGACTATGCAGACATTTGACTGTGTGGATTATTACAAATTATTGTTAATATTTGAAAAGAATGGGGATACCAGAGCACTTAACTGTGCTCATGGGGAAAACCTATACTCACACCAAGAAGCTGTTGTGCAAACAGAGCAAGGAAACAATGCCTGGTTTAAAAATAAGAAAGGTGTGCATCAGGGCTGTATCCTTTCTCCATACCATTTCAATCTGTATGCAGAGGAAATCATTGAAGAAGCTAGAATATATGAAGAAGAATGTGGCTAAGGTTTAGAAGACTCAACAATCTGTGCTATGTAAATGTTACAATCTTGCTTGCCAAAAGTAAAGAGGACATAAAACAATCACTGCAGATGATCAAAGACTTTAGCCTTCAATGTATACTTTATCTAAACGTAAATAAGTACTTCAGGTGGTCTAGTGGCAAGAAGCTGTGTTGCAATCCCAAAGGCACAAGGTTTGAGGCCACCAACTGTTCTGAGGGAAAAGGATGGGCAACTCCTACAATTAAATGTCTCTAAAGCCCACTAGAAGGTCAGCTATGGGTCAGATCTGACTCTGCGGCACACAACAACAACAAACATCAATGAAGCAAATATTTTCACCACTGGGAAAATAGGTAACAAAATTATAGAAGAGGCAAGGATTAAGGTTATCAACAATTTCATCTTGTTTGGAACTACAATCAAGACCCAAAGTAACAACCATGAAGAAATCAAAGGACTTATTCCATTAGGAAAATCTACTTTCAAGTTCAAGTGGCCCTCCAAGGTGCTAAAAAGCAAAGGTATTTAGTTTAAAGGCTAAGGGATGTCTGATCCAAGCCTTGACTTTTTCAATTACTTCTTATGCATCTGAAAATTGGACTATGAATAAAGATGACAGAAGAACTGACACCTTTGAGTTGCGATGTTTGAGAAGAGAATGGGGTATCCCAGGGACTGCCAAAAGAAAAATATGTCTTGGAGAAAGTGCTGCCAGGGTGCTCCTTGGTGTCAAGGACTATGAAGCTCATCTCATTTACTTGGGGCTTGCTGTTAGGAGGGGCCATACCTTGGAAAAAGACATCATGCTTGAAGAGGTGGAGGGTCGTTTTGAGAGAGGAAGATTCTCAACAAGGTGGACTGACACAGTAACTGCAACATGGACTCAAGTATGTCAGAGATCATCAGGACAGCAAAAGATAGGGTAGGGTTAAGATCCATCGTTCTGGTCACTATGAAGTTTAGTTAATTTGATGGCAAACAACAAAACCTGGGCCATAATAGATAGAAGCTTATGCAGTAAAGAACAATATTTTTAAACAATATTCAAACTTATGGTAGAAAATAATCCCATATTCAATGATATTAATAAATTAAGGGGAAAATTGAAATTTGTTAGAGTACTGATTTTGTTTTCAAATTCGTATTGACAAGATTTCAGTAGTAAAGCCCATCATATAATTTCTATAAATAACACAAAGTGTAGCATAAATAAAAGGCTAGAAAACAGAATGAAATGAAATAGGACTGTTTTTACTACAAACGTCAAATTCCCAAATCAAACTCATTGCTATCAAGCCAATCCTGACCCTATGGAACAGTCTAGAATTATCCCGTAAGTGTTTCAAGGTTGCAATTGTTAAGGAAATAGGCTATGACATCTGTCTTCTGTGGAGTTCTGTTGAGCTGGTGAGTTCAAACAAATGTCTTTTGTTAGTATCTCAGTGCTTAAACATTGTGCCACCAGGACTTTTACTATTATCTTCACCTGATCCTAAATTCTATAAATAGTGCAAATTATTGGACATAGCAATCAGGGACTCAAAAGACAAATTGTGTTGGGAAAATCTCCTGTCAGGGACCTCTCCAGGGTGCTGAAAAGCAACAATGTCTAGAGACGAAGGTGTGCCTGATCCAGGCCAGGGTCTTTGCAATTACTTGGTATGCATCATAGAACTGGACAATGAATAAGAATGACAGCAGAAGAATTGATGCCTTTGAATTGTGATGCTGCAGAAGAGTTTTGAACATACCATGAACTGCCAAGAAAATAAACTCTCATTTCTCATTTGGAGGCTAGGATTTTGAAGCTCTGTCTCATATACTCAGGGCACGTGTCCAGGAGAGATCAGTTCTTAGAGAAGGGCATCATGCTTGGGAAGGTGGAGAGACAGTACAGGAGACAAAGAGCCCAGATGAGATGGATTGATACAGTAACTGCGGCAATGGGGGTTGGTATGTCAAAATTAGTGAGACTGGCTCAGGACAGGGTAGGGTTCAGAGCTGCTGTACATATGATGGCTATGGGTTGCAGGTGACACAATGGCACATAACAACAATAGCAACAAAAAGATAATTTAAGGGAGGGTTATTTTTATTTTTTGAATGGGATTAGTTCATATATTAAAACTGGAATTTTGAAGATAAATTTTTACCTTAGAAATAAAATTTCTTCTCTGCCAAGCACATTATTTTTATTACTTCTTTTTCAGTATGTATTTTTTCCCCAGTATGAAATATTTCAATTTCACATGAGACATAGTCTGGATAAAGTTAGCTTGCATTTTAAAAATCTAGGGGATTTGTTGTTGTTGGGTGCCCTCATGTCAGCTATGCCTCACATTGTTGTTGTTAGGTGCCCTGGAGTTTAGTATGACTCATAACAACCCTACAAACAATCATAACCTTATCTATCCTGTGCCATCTTCATCATCTCTGACACCCTTGAGCCCATTGTTATAATTATTTTGTCAGTTCATCTCATTAAGGGTCTCCCTCTCTTTCGATGACCCTCTTTTGTCACCCAAGCATGATGTGCCTCTCCAGGGAATAGCCTCACCTCACAATCTACCCAAAGTATGTGAGAGGAAGCTTTGCCATCCTTGCCTCCAAGGAGCATTCTAGCTGTATTTTTCCCAAGATAAATCTGTTTGTTGTTTTGGTAATCCGTGAGACATTCAGTACTCTTAACCAACACCACAGCTCAAAAGCATCAATTCTTCTTCTGTCGTCCTTATTTATTATCCAGCTCTCAGCAGCATAGCAAGTGATTGAAAGACTGTGACCTGAATAAGGTACAGCTTAGTCTTAAACCTGACATTCTTGTTCCTGAGTAATTTGGAGAAGTCCCTGACAACAGGCTTGCCCAATGTTATACATCTTCTGATCTCCTAACTGCTGATAGTAAGGGTGTGGATGTAAGTAAAATGAAATTATTGAGAGTTTCAATATTCTCTCCATCTATCTTGATGTTGCTTATCAAGTGGTGAGGACTGTTTTCATCTTGATTTTGAGATGCAACTCATATTGTCCCTGTAAATAACAGATACGAACCTTCGCTATCCCATAGTCCTCAAGATTTCCATCACCCTCAAGCCCATTTTTGTAAATACTGCATCAATTCATCTTCTTGAGGGTCTTCCTCTCTTTATTCAACTGTCTACCTATCCCAGCATGATGTGTCTCTCCAAGGAATGGATTCTTCTGAAAATTGGCTCAAACCAAATGAGATCTGGAAGGCTGGGTATAAATTGGTTCCAACGCAACAGCAATGGACTTAATGTAATTAAGATTAAAGATGTAATATAATCATAAAATAAAATGTTAGTAATATAATGTAGTATTAGTTTTCATGGGGGGAAATGTGGAGATAAATGCTTTCTTTTTTATTTGGCAGCTACACATTCTTTTTCCTCATAGAGTTTTCATTTATTCCAAACTATATAATAACTATCTGAGAGTAAACAATTAGTTACTTTGTTGATTCTTGTACAGCCAAAAAATATTACTTATTGTTTCTACTATGTGTTACACTATTATCTGTAACAGGTATAACATTACCATCAGAACCTCTGTCCTTTCCTCAGAAATTGTGATCTAATCAAGAAAAATACAGGAGGCATTAATGAAACAATGACACACACACACACACGCACACACACACACACACGCACACACACACACACACTCACACACACAAGCAAACTTCTAGCCCTTAAGCGTTTCTACAGACAGGAAAGGCTTTCATCGGCTTAACCTTTGAAGACTTTATTCAAGAAATTAAAACAAAATAGTAAAGCTAAATAACAAAATCAAAAAGCATAACATAATGTGCTTCCTTCCATATGATACTAGCTCACCAATCAACAAAACATGACCAAACATTTTAAGTTGGGAAGAGAATTTAGAAGGAGTAAGAGACTAGTGGGAGTTTAGCACTATGGAAATTACTTAGGCCATTAATCTATTTGAAAATTACCACTTGCGTCACCATGAATATGAAAGATAAACTTTCTTGGTCTGAAAGTAATAACTGTCTTTTAAATGTCTATTGAAAATGATTTCTTTATTCAGGAAAACTTTAAGGGCACAATGCTTAGCGGTTCTTTTCAAGTCATTAGTGAACTAAGACAGTCCATTCTAATTTAGAATTCTCTCTCTTACACACATACTCATTTTTCTTTTCTTCTTCCCTCTCCCAACACCCACTATCCTTATCCCTTCCCTGCAAGGGCCGACTTCTGGAAGTAAGCTAGCCCTTTTCAGAAAGTTGTCCAGGATCCTAGGAAGAAGTGAAACAGATTTTGAGCAACTGTCGCCAAGCTCCCCCTCCCCCTCCCCCCCAGAAGAGGGTGGGTTGTCTCATCCCCGGGTTTTCATTTGATGCATGGGGCGAGCATAGTAAAGAAAATGTAACGTTTTCAAAGCAAGAAGTTGATAAGGGCGTTGAGTACTGACAGAGGCTCAGGTCCTCTTCCTAACAATTTGGTGAGGGACCTCTCAGTGAGTTGTAATTCCTCTCACCGGGAATATTTTTTGTTTGTTTCGTTTTCTGCCCCTTCCATCACTTGAAGAGGAGGGCCCTGTTTTCTGCCCTGACTTGATCCTCTCTCTCCTCCCCACTACTCTCCACCCCCAGCCCCAGCGATCCCTGTCATCCCGCCCTTTCTTTCTCCACCTCCAGACTTGAAAATGGGTACAGGAAACAAACAGGTCCCCGCACAACCCAGGAGGAGAGGAGTTTCATTGGTTAGCCCCAAATCCCAACGGGAGGGAGGGAGGGGACAGGGAGCGAGGAGGCTGAGCCTCGCTGAGGACGGGCACCCATCTGGGGGTTGGGGTGCATGGCCGGGAGGAGGATCTGGGGGCCCTCGCCTTCTTCCCCGAGTTGAGGGTCGGGAGGAACTGGTTCACCGCGCTGCTGGCGCGCGCGCCGAGCGCCGGCCTCGCCAGGTGCGGCCACGAAGGGGTGCTGCGCGGTATCCACGGCCGCACAGCCGGGAAGCTGAGCGCGCAGCGCAGGGGCGAGGACGGGCAGGTTCCGCCTCCCCCGGGCCTCGTGCACACACACGCCCACCGCGGTTCGGGCGCGGGGCTCGGGCGAGTGTGAGCGCGAGTGTGCGCACGCCGCCCGCAGCCGCGTTGCCCTCTGCTCGCACCCTGCTCGGGGCATCTTCAGAGCCTGGGAACGGGAACAGGCTTAAAGTATGGCATGTGGCAAAGATGGTTTCTGCCAAGAAGGTGCCCGCGATCGCGATGTCCGCCTTGGTCAATTTCGCCCTCCTGCGCTTCCTGTGCCTGGCGGCTTGGTGAGTTCTCTGGGGTGGTGGGCCGAAGGAGGGGGTGGGGGGAAGAGAAGGGTCGAATTCCCGGATCCCCTCGTTTACTGAGCAAGCCAGACACTTCGGGCGCCTCCGTGAGGTTAGGGGCTGTCTTTCCGGTGACCACGTAGACGAGGAGAGCACCAGGGGCTCAGGGGCAGGAAGCCGGTGGTTATTGGAGCGCTGGAGCAAGGGGTGCGCTTTCCCTGACCATTTTCCCCTGGCCCCCCTTTTCCAGTCTCACAGCCCTCACTCTCTAGCGGGTACTCTTTCCTTAGAAGAAACCTGTACCCACCTGTTCTCCAGTCGATTCTTAAAATAGTCCCTTCCGTCCTCGTTTTTGTTGTCGTGGGTTCCCCCCCCCAATTTTTAAAACATATTTGTGTATATTATTTTTTTGCTTACAGTGTAAACGAATCCCCAGGGCAGGACGAAAAGGACGAGAAATTATGCCCGGAAAATTTTACCCGCATCCTGGACAGTTTACTCGATGGTTATGACAACAGGCTGCGTCCTGGATTTGGGGGTATGAATGATTTCAAACGCGCAAGTGTGTCCTGTCTGTCCTTCTCTCCGTCTGCCTGTCTGTCTGTCTGTGGGAATATCATTAGGTATGCCTCACGTGCAAAAAAAAAAAAAATAAAAATTAATGTCACAAGAGACTCATACATGCCCTATAATATATAGACAAAAAAGGGAGGAAAAAAGAGAGAGAGAGAAATTCTTTAAATACCCCCTCCAAAAGCAAACAAACCCCCCAAATCCCAAACCCCTCTCTTGCTTGCTCGCTCTCCTCTCTTCGTGAGACCTATGACAAGAAGGGCCGCCCCCACCCGTACTTTCTCATCTCCCTGCCCCCTCAGAGGCTTAGCCTCTCCCCCACACTAATTACCTCCTGGGACCTGCCTGCTGGGTGGGGGAGGTTGGAGGGAAAGAGTCAAAAATAGGAACTCGGGGCTCAGCTGCCGGGCTGCACCGCATGCTGAGAGCAGAGTTTCCTTGGCCATGGCTACTTCTCACGGGGCAGGTTGCACTTGAGATAGCTGATCCGAAGTCCCCTGTCCTCCCACGTGTCTGTGCCTTTGCCAAAACCTCGGCCAGCGTTCCACCTAGGACAGAAATCTGGGGCACGACGCTATCTGCTCTGCTAGAGAGAACCCAGTGCTCTCTTCTACAGAGGGATGGATTTCTACTTTTTTTGGCGAGGTGGTGTTTGCTTCCCTCCTAAGACTTCGGAGTCAGAGCTATTAAGATTTATTCCTCCTTCAACAAATATTTATAGCGAGCCGAAGGGAGGCACATCCATCAGCAGCCCTGTTGCTCTTTTTCATACTCCTGTTTCTTTTTGCTTATGTAATGAGCATTTAGGCGGCAAGCACAGGGCTAAGGCGCCAGGGTTACACAAGTCTTGGGCTCTAATTCTTGTCCTTGGACACCCTCTCAGTCCAGTTGGGGAAGGGCTGAATCATACTCATTGAGTCTCCTAGATCTTCTGACCACAAAGTCCTTATTTGTGTCACTGCAACTGACCCAGTTGGTGTGATTATTATGTACCATGGATTCGGAACTGACCCATAACTGAAACTCCAGTGGATTTTGGAGGTAGTTCATTGTATGGGGAAAGATTGCCCATCTTTCACCTTTGGAGCAGCCAGTGGATTCTAACTGCTTACCTTCAGGATGGCAACGCAGCTCCTTTCCACTGGGCCACCAGTTAGTCCCCAGCAAATGAGCCCTGGTGGCCACTAGCATCACTAGAGCTGATGTTACTCAAAGTGGTAGCTTATGGGGTCATCCCTACCTCCAACTCTATGAACTTTCTCTTCCCCTGGACATAGGGGATATTTAGTAATGTTTTTTATAAATTTTAATAAGAGAGTAACATGATACAGTTGTAAAGTGCTTAAGTGTAGTATTTCTTTAAATGTGTGGATAATAACAACTGAACTATTCCCTAAAATTGTTCTACGTTGACTTATTACCTCATCAGTAACAGAGCAGAAGTCTTTCAATTTTTTTTTCTTTTCCTTGATTACTACTTCATTCTCAAGAAAGTTATTAATTTAGGTTCGCCGATACTACCAACTACACTACAGCAGCTAAGACAGGAGAAAATGATACACAATGAGAACTGTAAAAATTCTGGCAGTAATGAAAAATAAAAGTGCCTGCTCTTAGAGGCACAGATGAAATGAAAATCTTTCTATATTGAGTTGCAGTCGTAAATGTAGTTAAATAATGATGACAGCTTGGAGGAGACCATATTAGGAGGTTCAGAAAATTAATTGCAAAAAGTTTTAGCCTTGTAGGTATGTTGATACATGTAAGCCGAGTTAATGGAAAATAGTTTTGTTGTTATAACTAACTATAGGAATAATTTTATTATATGAGATTGGGTGCCTTCAGGGTGATATAGCCACAGACAAGAATATGTTTTGTTGAAAAGAATAAATCTCTGTTGAAATACTGCACCAAAAAATCAGAGACCATCAATTTGTCACCTCCTCTGACTGGGTAGGTACATCCCTTAATTTCCCCACTGATCCCACTGCTGGTGGCACAGTGCAAAATGCTTATTTGTTAATGTACCTAGTCTTTAAAGTGCACCCAGCTCTTCTGTGGGGGAAACACCTGGAGGTCTAATCCCTAAAGATTGTTGTGGTTAGGTGCCATATAGTTCACCTCAGTTCATAGTGACCCCTCCATACACCACAATAAAACTCTCCCCGAACCTGCACCACCGTCAGAATCTCTTCTGTGCTTACACCCATTGCTGTCATCACCATGTCAGTACATCTCATGAGGGTCTTCCTCTCATTCACTGGTCCGTCTAGAAAGTTCTACTTCATTTTATGGGATAAGTGAATTGGAATTGGATCAAGGGTGCCTAATAGGAAATAACAAATGCATAGAACAAGACATAGGCCCTATGTTAAAGAAGCTTTTGTTCTAATAGTGGTGGTAGTGATTATACCGTCCACTCACTTCTGCTTCTTCGTCAATGCTGAGTCTTGATGACCTTCCATGGAGTTTGTAAGTCTTTGTGGGAGGCTACATATCTTTTCTCCCTGAGCAGCTGGTGGATTTGAACTGCTGACTTTATGGTTAGCAGCCAAGTAGGTTATATATGATATCAAGGCTCCATGGTAACAACTCGTTGGCAGCTGGTGGATTTGAACTGCTGACTTTATGGTTAGCAGCCAAGTAGGTTATATATTATGATATCAAGGCTCCATGGTAACAACTCGTTGCCATTGAGTTAGAACCAACTCATAGCTGACTTTCAGTCAACTTTTCAGAGACTGTAAATCACATGGGAGGAGACTACCCATCATTATCCCTTGGACAAAGGTTAATTAGAACTACCATAGTTGCATTAACAATTCACTAGGTCCTACACCACCGGAGCTCCCCCTAATGACGACCATTAACATGCAGTGTCAGGGAGCTCCACATCCCATGAATGGCCAAGAGAACAAACAGATACATCTTAAAGAGGGTGCTCTTTGGAGGCAAGAATGAGGAGGCTTCGCCTCACATTTTTTGGGTGTGTTGCTAGGAGAGCCTATTTCTTGGAGAAAGACATGATGCTGGAAAGGGTGGAGGATCACTGAAGGAGAGGAGGACTCTCAACCAAGTAGATTGAAATGGTGACTGCTGCAATGCACTCCAATGTGTCAGAAAGTGCAAGGATGGCAAAGGCTAGACCAAGGTTCAGATCTTTGATTCATAGAGTCACTAGGAGTCAAACTTGACATAATGGCACCTAACAACAACTAGTGGCTTTGTAGTAAGGAAAATTCCAGTGGTTCTAGTTGCTTTCAGTTGTTAAGTGCTGTCAACCCAAGGGTACAAGGTTCTCATCTACCAGCTGCTCTGTAGGAGAAAGACAGTCTCCTGTGCAATAGACTGCCTCTAAAATGCACTAGAGGGTCAGCTATGAGTTATTTCCAACTAGATAGTGGTTAACAACAGTATAGCATTTTTTTACATTTTGTTTACATTTTCATACATATCGGGCATTTTAGAGGCATGCTACATCCTGACAATGAGCATGAGATAAAACTTTGACCACTTCCGTTTTGCAAACAAATTAGTAGAGGATCAGAAACTTAAATAAGCAGCCTAAGGAGGTAGAGTCTGTGAGCAGCAAAGGTTGTCCGTGATCTCAGGCCAAACTGTATATTTAAACGACACACTGTAAACTGGTATGATTTCAGACACTGTGTGTTGAGTATCACATAACATTAATAGCTCAGAGGAAATTTGAACTTCCTGTTTATGATGCATAGGAGATGGGAGAATGGAGAAAGTGAGAGTGGGGAGCAGAACATCACTATCAGGTGACACGGGCTCAATGTGATGTAGGAGGAGTCTGGCTCTTAATGCTGGATGAAGGGCACTCCTTTTACTAGAGTAGTAAATTCTCCAATTTTTTATGTACTGTTGCATCAGAACTGACTTGTAGTTGATCCTTAAACAGGTTTTCAGATGCTGTAAATTTTAAGGGAAGAGATTGCCCATCTTTCTCCCAGAGCAGCTGGTGGATTTGAACTTGGCAGTGCCTTCAAGTTGGCAGTGCAATTCCTGACCCACTAGGCTGCCAGATTCTTTAGGTTGAAGAGTATTCTTCCTGTTAGAATAGTGGGCTCTCCAGTTACATTGGAGATGATGAACCATGGATGGAGTTGAACTGGTTGGTTCTTTGGAGATCATCAAGACTTCCCCTCCCCCCCTTTAATGGATTCCTTTTTAATTGAGGACCTTGAGTACGAGAAAGAGAAAGTCATTCAGGGACACATAGCAGGGATGGGCTAGAATCAGGCCTTCTCAATTCTAGACCACTGTTTTTTAGATTATAGCCAGGACATCATGGGGAGCCACTGGGTGTGTTAATTTTGTCTTTATGTAATTTAGTCTTTGTGTGTTGACCGTGGTAAGGAAGGATGAGGAAGATGCAAGATTAATTCCTTTTGTGTGGCCTCTCCTGTGGTAGCTTGCTCTGCACTGCATTTGCTTTCATGCAAATCTGGAAAGGAGACTTCATCAGAGAAGTGAATCATTTGTCAGTGCGTGATCTTTCATAAGTGACTGGGAAATTATCATTCTAGAGCAAAAATAGTTTTATGGAGAATATTTCAAATGATTTGATGCCACCTAAAATGATCTCAAATCAATAAAAGAGGATGTGCATCTGCCCGTGAAGGTTTCTAACCTGACATTTCAAGTAAAGAGCAAAAGAACAGAAGTAATACAGCACACATAGTTTTAAATATGCATTAGAGAATTGATGCATCTGAAAAGAAGTGAAATGACAAAGTTGTAAGTGCAGTAATGCAAGTTTATTATTAACTGTTGAAAACATTTTCTTCCTAATTGGTTACAAAAACTAAAGGAAGATGGGATTCATTGTGGTTGGATCCTTTTCCAGCTTCCATGCACTTTATGCTGTTGTTGTTAATACTGTTACGTTGAGTTGGAACTGACTCAGCTGACCACTCAGTGGATTTTCAGAGGCTGTAAATTGCATGAGAAGACATTGCTTTCCTATCTCCTGTGGAGCAGTGGATGGATTTAGAATGCCTGCCTTTGGGTTGACAGCTCAACTCTTGGTTCACTAGAACCCCAGAGCTCCTTGTAACATATATAAAATAAAATGAGTGAAAGTAGACTTTGGAAACTGTGACTGGTTTGGGGCTGACTTCAACATTGCTGAAACGTCTCAAGGACCTTATCAGTCATTGTGCTTGTTACTGATGAGCAATCTTGCGCTCACTCAGAAACACTTTTGTAGTTTTGTGGTGAGAAGTGAATTCAGCTTACTTCAAGTGTTCACAGTTGATTAGTCATTAAAAATTTACTGCATGGCCTGTTGGGACTTTTTCCCTTTTTTTTAGTCTTTCATAAATATTAGCAGTAAATGTGATTCACTTTTCAGAAGTGGGTCATTCTCTGTAAATGCGTAGTATTCCAAATGTGACAGAAGAATAGTAATTCTCACCTGCAAAAAACCCCCAAAACAAAAAAAACTGTAATCTGTTTACATGATGTTATAAATGTGCACAGCTGAAAAGAATAAGAGAACTCATTGATAGCCCAGCCTCTTAGATAATACCTGTGTGATTGCGTCTCTGATGATTTATACTTTGTGCAAGGTTTGACATTTGAAAAGGGAAAGGAAAACAGTTTTGCTTTTGACCCGTATGCTATAAATACAAATGCACTTCCTGGTTCCTTTAATCCTATGCATGCTCTTTTTAGGGCATTTACTTTATATCTGTTTATCCAACTTTGCTGTATTCCCCTTAAAAAGAAAGCTAAAAGCAAAGATTTGAAGTGAAATTGGATGGTTTATGATTGCTCAGTAGGGCCAGGCAAAGGGCTGAAATAGATTTGGAAATGAAATTACATCTTTTTAACTCCTTAGCACAGCTTGCAGTGGGAGAATAAAAAGAGACGAAAATGGCTCTCTGCTTTTCATCCTGCCAGGATCTCCTCTCCCTGGTCCTCCACCTTCTCCTGTTGAGGAGGAAAAAGGAAAGGTGAGAAGAGAAGAGAAGAGAGGAGACCCGAGGACAGAAGCCGAATTAGGATTCCGGAAGGCGCTTAGTTCTTTTGGCTTCTGAGAAATTGACCTGTTCCCATTGTGAAGTAGCTTGCACCTGCTTAGACGAGGCACATGAGTGAGCCCGTCCCCCATGTTCTTACCTGCTTTCATCCCTGTTACCATCTCTTTAAAAATGTAGAACTAAGATGTGAACTACCAGAAAGTAGTTTAAGAAGCCTGCCCTTACCCATTTTCCATTTAATGAAAAGTTGTACTGCCTTTTGTGCCTCCTACTTTTTTAAGGATGCTGGAGTAATAAATACTTCGTTTATTGTGTAGTAATCCATACTTTCATTGGCTGCCTTGGATCATTTTTCACAGCCCTTCTGAAAAGGGGGAGGAGAGAAGCATTAGGGTCAGTTTTGCGAGGATACTTAGTAACATTGACATTAATGGAACCTTCTAGAACTTTGAAAACATTCTCACAGGTAGTAGCTAATAGGTTTATCATAATAACAGTGAAGAGAGGAGTAGGTCATGATCATTCCTTTATTAGAGACAAGGCTGAGAAAAATGTCAATGAACCAAGAGACCTTTACAGCTAATAATTAAAAAGGTGCAGTCCACATTTCACTCTTCAACCCTTAACTGGTCTTTTGCTATCAATACTATTTTGGTTTCCTTGCATCTTTAAGTGCTAAATTCTTCTAAATAGACTTTCCTTTCCTCTCCCTCTCATTGCTATATAGTCCGTTCCAATTCACAGTGGACCCTTCAGTGGGTTTCTAAGACTGTAAACCACATTACTATCAAATCAGGCATTTGTTGGTGTCATGTATTCTCAAGTTGGAACCAACTCATAGCTGACCTTGCAGTGGGCTTTTCAGAGGCTGTTAATCACACAGGAGGGGAATGCCTATCTTCCTACCATGGAGCAGCTGGTGGATTTGCACAGCCTACCTATGGGTTGACAGCACAAGTCCTTCCCCTTAAGGCCATCAGAGCGCCCTACTAAATCACGCAGAACATTGAAGTAAGAAATACTACATTTGCTACAAGAGAGTGAAATGAAAACTTTTATTATAAAATTCTAATGGCATTTTAAAGTGAAAAGTCTCACATGCAAAGTTTTATATGTTTAATCTTAATTGAAATCTTCTTTTCACACAAATAAAAATATCCTTGCAGTATTTTCATGTTACTTGTATCTCAGTTTAAAATGTGATTTTTTAAAAATGTACAGATGAAAAGAGCATTTCAGATTCACAGAGCAGCAGAAAAACATAGCTTCATTTCCTCCTGAATTTTCAAATTCATTTATTCATTCTTGTTTTAAAATCAGTGTATATCAAAAGTCTACTATCTGTCACGTACAATTACAGGTTGTGAGGACATGATTTTGAACCAGGTCTCCTGAGCCTTACTGCTTAGTAATGGATATATAGATAAAATAGCAAAGAAACAAATAACAAAATGACTACACTAAAACACTAATGAATAATCAAATTGGATACTAAGCTAGAGAATAAACTTAGTGAGGAATCCATTTCAGTTAGTTCAGGGAAGAATTTTAAACTAAAACATAAAGGTAACAGGCAGACATAGGAAAAGTAGGAGACAAGTTTTCAGATAGAAAGAAACAAATACGGAGCTCTTAAGGTCAAAGATGTACTGTGGTGTGCTTTAGGCATTGAAAGGGGTTTTAGATGATAAAATGAAAAGTTAAGAGGAAGAATCCTAATGTTAAAGTTGCAGAGACCAGTTCAAGCAATACCTCTGATGACTCAGAAAAGAAAATGAACTCATTCTCTCAGTGAAACTTAAAGCCACTGAAGGTGGAGAGCTGGCATTATTACATTAATTACAATGTCATTCTTGTGACTGCTACGTGAATAAAGTCTTAGAAAAGGAGGTGGGTACATATTGGGGTTGGGAGACCAGTCAAGAAATTTCTTTGCTGAGCCACGTGGGTTGGTGATTTCTTGGAATAAGAAGTAGAGATGGGTAAAAGTAGATACATTTAAATAAAAGTGATGTATATTTTTGTCACATACTTCAGCAAAGCATTAGTGATGGCTTGGATATGGGTGGCAAAAGAAATGAGAACTAGAAAATGCCTTACAGATACTTATTTTGAGAAACTGGCAAGACAGTGGTTTCACTGAAATTTCAGGAGAACTGAGGAAGGAACAGTTAGGGGATAGGAAGGCAAAAGTTCATGATTGGACATGCTGAGCTTAGAATGAATGTGTTACATCCTAGTGGCTATTGTTTGACACTCAGAAGAGGTTATCTGGTGACATATGAGAGGGTCATCAGCATAAGGAGCTATGAGGATAGCTGTAGAGAGAGTCAAGAGAAGAAAGCCCAGGACTAAATCCCCTGGAATGTTAACAGGAAGAATTGAAGAAAAGGCAAAATTATTAAAGTATAAGAAGATAGAATAGACTGTAATACAGTAGAGTCATTGCTGTTGTTGTGTACCGTTGAGTTGTAACTGCCTTGTAGTTGACCCTCCACCGGCTTTTCAGAGGCAATAAGTGGCTCAGGAGGAGATTTTTCACCTTTTTCCAGAAGAACACTGGTAGGTAAGAACCACAAGCCTTTGGATTGGTAGTGCAATTCCTTACCACTAAGCTACCAGATCTCCCTAGGAGGGCCCCTAGGAGAGTATGCTGTTCCAGAAGAAAAGAAAGTTTCTTAGGAGAAAGGAATGGAACACTACTGCCAAATCCTTGTTAGAGCTTTAAGATAAGGACAGAGTAGATATATTTAAGTTCAGATACTTTTAATCTTGTGTGTGTGTGTGTGTGTGTGTGTGTGTGTGCATGCGCGCGCCAAGAACTGTTCTAGGGTAGCATTGAGGATGTGAACGAGAGAGACAGGGTTTTATTTCCTCATGAGTTTATATTCTAGTACAGTATAAAGAAAATAACCAAGAAAAATAAGTAAAATATAGAGTATGTCAAATGTCATAAATTGCTGTAGAGCTAAATTAAGTTCGGGTGGGAGGTTGCCATTTTAACTAAGATAGTTAAGGAAGACAGAATTGAGCAGATGATATTTTAGCATTGATTCCAAGTAGACAAGATAGTAAGCCACATTGGGGATCAAGTCTTCCGATTAGAAATTGTAAGCATAAGCGTGCTGATCAAGGATTTAACGTGACTACAGTGAAGTTTAATGGGACAGAGGAATAAGAAGAGGACAGTGGGATAAAAAGCGGAGTTCCTTAGAGTGTTTTAATTTGATTTTGCTCTGAGTGAGATCAAAAGTCATTAGAGTTTTGGGAGCATAAGACAAACCCACGTTGACTTTTAAAAAGAATCATCCTGGTTTGATCACATACATTCAGGAGTAAGGACAGATGCAGAGAAGTGGCTATAATAAACCAGAGGTAATGGAAACTTTCAGTAAGCTAGTAACAGAGATAATGATTAAAAAAAATAATTGTGAGAGACTTCTGGCTATGTTTTGTATATTGTGTTGTTGTTGTTGTTATGTGCCATCGAGTTGCATAGTGACGCTCTGTGCAAGAGCTCTAAACCCTGCTGTATCCTGTACCAACCTTGTTGTCTCTAACACATCTACCCCCATTGACCTAGTGACTGAATCAACTCATCTGTGTATGTTGTTGTTGTTGTTGTTAAGTGCCCTCGAGTCGTAGGCAAAACATAGTGACCCTGTGAATGAAAGTCCTCGACACTTGCGTGACTTTCATCCTTTCTCCAGGTTCTTAGGGTTTCCGGAGGCAAGCTATTACGGAAGTGGATGTCACTCCTGCTTTGCTTCCAAGCTTGTTTCAACCGGGGAGCGCCACCAAACACTGTCCACCATGTGTAACCGTTATCGCATTTGACACATCAGTGTCATGGTGTTCAGCTTCACAGCAACCACAAGTTACCTCTGTGGAAACACCAGGGCTATACAACCAGATCAGATCATCTGTAGATAGGATCAAATAATGATAGCTAGAGGGGCACGCTGATGGCTTAGTGATAGGGAGTTGTACTGCCAGCCCAAAGGCACACAGTTGAAATTCATCAGCTGATCAATGGGAGAAAGGACAGTCTCCTCCAATGTGATTTATAGCCTCTGCAAACTTGCCGGCGGATCAGTGGAGTAAATTTTAACCCAACGGTATATAACAACAATGATAGCTAGAATGTAAGATGCAAGAGTCAGGAAGGGATGTAAGATGACTACTACAAAATTTACTTGAAGCTCTAAAAAAATGGAATTCCAAATTTTTATATGTAAAATTTTGGATATCTATTAATACGCAATGGAGAAGAATCTGGAATTCAGAAGTGAAGGATATATATATATATATATATATATATATATATATATATATATATATATGAAGTTACAAAATTTAAATAGATAACCACTGGATTAAGAGTGATAGAGGAGAGGTACACATTTTGAGCTCTGAAGCCTCCAGTTCTATAGAAGGAAGGGATTCTTAGGATGTCTGAGAAGCAGCCTGAGAGACACGAGGAAAACCAAAGGAATATATAGCACCAAATGAATTAAGTGAAATATTAAAAAGAAGAGGAATTGATAAATTACTTCAAATGTTGCTGACAGATGAGCTAAAATAAGAAATCTGAAAATTGACCATTAGATTTAGCACTGATTTCATCTTCAGTGTGATGTCCTTGATGTCTTCTCACAACTTGTGCTGATCTTTGGTCCTGATTTCTCATTGCATCAAATTTGGGCATACGATGATCTCTGAATTCAAGTGAGATATCCTCAAGACCTACTGAGGCTCTTGTGAACTGTTTCAGTGTTCTTGAACTTTGGTTTGAACTTGTGTAGAGCAGTTGTCTATATGTCATACAGTTAGCTCCTGGCCTTGTTCTAAGGGATGATAGTGAATTTCTCCATCATCCCTTTACACAGATGTAGTTCGTTTGATTGTTGTATATTCTAGCTCATGAAATCCACATGTATATTCTCTGTTTATGTTGTGAAGAAACAAATATTTCTCATGAGTTACTGTTATTCTTGCAAAATTCTATTAGGTTCTCTCTGGTGTAATTTCTTTTACAAACTCATATTTTCCAACTAATGATCTTTCTCTATTTTTTCCAGTGTTCAAATAATAATAACCAGTAACTTTCAGTCTTTCTTCATTGAATGTTTTATCAATTTTAGATTGAAGAATTTGATAAAAAAATCTTAAATTTCTTCATCTATGATGTTAGTAGCTGGTAAGTAAATTTGAATAACAAATGAGTTACAAGGAACTCTAGTTCCTTGTTACTCAAACTCATTGCTGTCAAGTTAGAACTGATTCATAGTTGACCCTCCAGTGGGCTTTCAGAGGTTATAAATCGCATAGGAGGAGGTTGCTTATTTTTTTCCATGGTCCTGCTGGTAATATTCTTGCCACAGAGAGGCACATTTCATTTGACATTGCAGTTCTGTGTAGATCATGTGACTAGAACTCCTCATGTGCCTTCTTACTTTAATTATGGTCTGTCACATCAAGTATGACCCATACTGACCCTGTGAACAACAGTTCTGTCCAGTACTGTGCCATCCTCTGACTTCCTGACACAGTAGAGCGCATTGCCGCAGTCACCGTGTCAATCCATCTGGTTGAGGGTCTTCTCTCTTCACTGACCCTCCTCCACCTTCCAAGCATGATGTCTCTCTTCAAAGAATAGCCTCTCCTGGCAACATATTAGAAGTATGTGAGGCCAAGTTTTATCATCTTTGCCTCCAAGGAGCACTCTGGCTGCATATGACATATGTTTGTTCTTTTGGCAGTCCATGGAATATGCAGTACTCTTTTCCAACACCACAGCTCAAAGGCATCAATTCTTCTGTCATCCTTATTCATTGTCCAGCTCTCATACATAGCAAATTAACAGAAAAATCATGACCTGTGTCAGGCGCACCTTAGTCCTTAAACTAATATCATTGCTCCTCAATACTTTGGTTAGGTCTCTGACTGCAGATTGCCCAATGCAATAAGTATCCTGATTTCCTGATTGTTGGTACTATGGTTGTTGATTGTGTATCCAACTGCCATGTTCCTTGTAGACATATGGATATTAGCCTGACACTGAAAGGGTTATATAACAAGATAGATCTAGAATGAACAGTGAATATTATGTCATTTCTCCTCAATTTTTCTTTGCTAGAACAGTAGACCCTATATAATTGTCCAATTCAAACTGGCCAACACTGCTCCATTTCAGCTCCCTAAATCAAGAAATAATCTTCAAGTCTTAGCTTTTATTTTTGATAGCTTTCAATTATCTTTGATTCATGCTTAGTACATTCCATAGTTTAGTTATTGAGGGTGTTTATAGCTGTTTCTTCTCTCCTTTTTGGTTATGTCATGTCAGCAGATAAAATGTCCAATAACTTTACTCCATCCACATTAGTAAGATCAACTACTAGAAAGCAGTTCTTCCCATCATATTATGAGGGTCTTCCAAATTGAGTTCCTCATCATCTGACACCTTATCAAATGTGTTCCACTGCTATTCAGGGCCTTTACTTCAGAAGTGGATGGCCAGGCTGACATCCTAATCTGTCTTAGGCTGGCACAAAAAATGTTTCTAAAGTGTGAAAAAGTAAAGATGTTGAGGGCTAAGGTGTAACTGAACCAAGCCGTGATATTTCCAATCAGCTCATGTGCTTGCCAAAACTGAACAATGAATAGGGAAGACTGAAAAAGAAGTGATGGCTTTCAATTGGTGAAGAATACGGACTATGTCATGGACCGTCAGAAGAATGAACACATCGGTCTTAGAATAAGTAAGCCAGTATGTTCCTTATAAATAAGGTATTGAGACTGTCTCAAGTACTTTGGATATATTATCAGTAGGGACCAGTCCCTGGAGGACATTCATGTTTGGTAAATCTCAATAAGATGGATTTCTATAGAGGCTCCCAACAGTGGGCTGACGTGTAGCAAAGAATGTGAGGATGGTAGAAGTTCTGGCAGAGTTTTGTTCTGTTGTACATGGAGTCACCTCCAACAAGATGGCTGGAAGGTAACCAAGAACATCTTCAGTTATTTCTGAGAAGTGTTGTCGATGTGAGTATGAAATCCTGATTAAGCCAGATTCTAGAGAGAATGAGAGAAAGTTCTCTCTAGACATTTGTAAAGAGAAACAGAGAATTGGATGGTTGATGGAGAGAGAAATAGAGTCGAGAGATTTTTTTTAATGAAGGAAATAAATGTGTGGTTTGTTTTTTGTTCGGGTTTTTTTCTTTTTTTTTTTTTTTCAAATTGATGAGAACAAAGCTGCCATGAGTAGAAAACTGAAGGTATTGGCTGAAGGAATTTTTGCATGTCCTAGGGAAGAAAAAGAAAACGAATCACTGTAGATAGCACAAATTGTTGTTGGGTAACTTCTAGCCAGCCTTATGGGACAAAGTGGAACTGCTCCATATAGTTTAATTGGTTATACTCTTTACAGAACAGAAAACCAGGTTTTTGTTGTTGTTGTTAGGTGTTGTCAAGTCAACTATGAACAACAGATCTGAACCCTGTCCTATACTGTGCCATTCTCTCAGTACTTGACACACTAAAGCCCTTTGCAGCAGTCAGTGTGTCTGTCAGTCTGGTTGAGGATCTTCCACTTTTCTTCTACCTTTCTAAACTGATGTCTTTCTCCAATAACATCTCCCAGCAACATGTGCAAAGAATGTGAGCTGAAGCTTCACTGCCCTTGCTTCCAAGGAGCAATCTGGCTTTACCTTCTCCAAGAGCTATCTGGTTGTTCTTTCAGATATTCAGTACTCTCCTTTGACCAACAGGTCAAAGCACCAATTTGTCTTCTGTCATCCTTATTAATTTTCCAGATAGCAGATTCATAAAAAATGACTGAAAATACTATTGCCTGAATCAGACATACCTTAGTCCTCAAACTAACATCACTTTTCCTCAGTAATTTGGAGAGGTCCCTGACTGCAGACTTTTCCCAGTAAAATATTTCTTCTGATCTCCAACTATATTGATTGTGGATCCAAGTAAGATGACATCATTGGAAGTTTCAATCTTTTCTCCATTTCTCGTGATATTGCCTATTCGTCCAGCAGTGAGAATTTTTGCTTTCTAGATATTGAGAAGCAATCTATATTGAAAGCTGCAATGTTTGATCTTCTGCAGCAAGCATTATAGTGGTAGAGGTAGAGCTCATACTAGAAGTCAATCAAAATGAGGAGAAACAGCTGCAAACATCCTTTAATATTTGGGACATGTAATGTATGAAGTATGAAGGTTGGAAAACTTGTTGTTGTTGGTTGGAAAACTAGAAGCTGTAAAAAATAAAATGAAATGCATGAGCTTTGACATTCTAGACGTGAGTGAGATGAGATAGATTAGCATTGGCCACTTTGAATCAGGCAATCACCTGGTATACTATGCCAGGAATGGAAAACAGGAAGAATGGTGTTGCATTCATAGTTAAAAAAGACCATTTTAAGTTCTGTCCTGAAGTACAATATTGTGAATGATGGGATATTATCCATACGCAAAAAAATGAACACCTGTTAATAGGACTATTATCCAAATATATGCACCAATAGCTAAAGCCACAGAGAGGAAATTGGAGATTTTTATCAAATTTTGCCATCTGAAATTGATCAAACATGCAATCAAGATGTGTTAATCGTAAATTGGTGACTGGAAGGCAAAAGTTGGAAACAAAGAAGAATTAAGGATGGTAGGAAAGTATGGACTTGGTGACAGAAATGAGGCCTGATATACAATGATGGTATTTTGTTCATTCAATAATTTATTCATTGCAAATACATTTTAGAAGATACACAGTGAGTTTATTTATATACCTCAGCAAATGGACAAAATAGGAATCATATTGACTACATCTGTGGGGGGGGGCGGGGAATAACTGGAGAAGCTCAATATCAGTAGTCAAAACCAGGCCAGATGTTGACTGAGGATCAGATTATAAATTACTCATCATGTGCAAGTTCAAATTAAGACTAAAGAAACTTAAAACAAGTCCACTAGAACCAAAGTTTGTTCTTGACTCCATCTCACCTGCATTTATAAATCATCTTAAGACTAGATTTGAAGCACTGACCCCAGTGATTGAAAACCAGATGAGTTGTGGGATGGTATCAAGGATGTCACTCATGAAGAGAGTAAAAGGTTACTACAAAGAGGAGAAAGAAAAGCGAAAACAGATGTCAGAAGAAACTTTGAAAATTGCACTAGAGCACTGAGAAGCCAAAACAAAGGGAGCAGATGTTGAAGTGAAAGGACAGCTCAAGAAGACAAAGCAAATTATTACGATGGATATGCAGAGAAAACGAGGACTTTTTCCTAAAGATCTACTGGTTGGGTTTGAACCATCAACCTTTCAGTTAGTAACCAAATACTATCATACCACTTCTTGATAGAATGGATAGGATGGGAAAACTGGGAAGACGTGTAGAATTTTTTTCCCCTCAGAATTTTATCACAGGGAGTAAAGAATGGTTTGTTTTATTTATTTATTTAGATTAAAAATAAAACCGGCTGTGTGTTAATGGGCTTAAACTAGTGATTGTTGTCATTGTTGTTTGGTGCTATCAAGTCAACTATGACTGATAACAACCATGTTTGCAACAGATCTGAACCTTGAGCTAGCCTGTGTCATCTTCATGATGTCTGACTGTTAAAGGCCATTGTGATAGCCTCTGTGTCAATCTAGTAGAGGAGTAATTAATGCTGGAGTGCATGGCAAGGAAAATGGAGAAAGTGAAGTCCTTTAGAGGACAGGAGAGGTTAGAATACACAAACACATTTATATTCCTACACCTCTTGGGCTAACAAAAATAAATATACTGCTATTATCATATATTTACATTTTTTTAAAGGCAAAGGTTCACAGAAATACTTTTGATGCTTTCTGGAATAGCCACTATCAACTCTAACTATAGGATATTAGTAATTTGGTGAATATTTGGATAATATATCACCAGGTTATTAGATTTCTTTTAGAATAAAATACAATCATCTTGCATTTTTTATGTAATACAACAAGCAGCTGCTTTTTTTTATTCTTTAGGCTTTATATATTTATTTCATAATAAACCTCAGGTGCACAGAATTGAATTCTAGATTAATAATCCTTGACTCATAGGATGCTCATTATTGGCTCATTCATAGCTTTCTTTTTATTTGTTCATCTATCTGTATAGTCATTTCTTCTAATAAACATCCGTTAGACCATTATTACCCTGCACAAAGCCTGGGAACTTGACAATTTTTATTCTGTTATATGGTTTTATCTTGCTGTTCTCCTCACCCTCAGCATAACCATAATCCTGAATCCTTTTAGAGTTATTTCTTTGCTTTTCTGTTGGTTGAGCTGGACATCATCCTCAGGTTTTCAAGTACATTTAGGACTTTTGATTGTTTTGAACATGCTATATCTTGGTCTGTTTGCACTTTTACATTTATATTGTCAAGATTCGTTCTTATTGTTGCATATTGTCATAAATCATTCATTATGACTTCCATATGATATTCCCATTGCAAAGGAATCAGCTTATTCATCTGCTCTGTTGGCAGTAAGCATTTTGCTTTTTTCTAAGATTGTGTCACTGAGAATATTTTGGCTCAGATTTCTTGCTGTAAATGTGCAAGAGTCTCTTTTGCATATATAAGTAAAAATGGATTTTTCTGAGTTTATTATAAGTGGGAGTTCCAACCTGATGAGAGAATGCCAAACTGCTTTCCATGATGGTTTTACAAATTTCCATCCGTAATGAATGTAAGATTTAACATCTACATGCCCTTTAAGACTTGAATATATAAAAAGAATTATTTTCCTTTTAAATTGCCATTAGAATACTTAAAATGGCATTTCCCTGTGAAATGATTTTAATTTTCTAAGTTTCTAATAATGGTCTCAAGTATACAGGAGAACATGAGGATAGTATAGAATAGGGCGAGGTTCAGATACCTTATTCATATAGTCACAATATTCAGATCTGTTGTTCATAGAGTCATAGTTGACTCAGAGACATCAAACAACAACAATAACAGTATGACTTAGTCTAGAAGGAGTTGTGCTGCGAAACCAAAAGCTAAGTGGTTTGAATGTATCAGTGGCTCCATGGGAGAAAGGGACACAGTCTTCTCCTATGCAATTCACAGCCTTGGAAACCCAATGAAGAGCCCCCTATGTGTTGATCCCAACCCAGTGGCAATGAGTTAAAAATATAATAGACCGTGTATGGTAAATCTTTATTAGCCATAAGGATTCTCTTTCTGAACTTGTCTATGTTCATATTTTGCCTATATTTTATTGGATTGCTCATGTTTTTCTTAGTCATTTAATGGTTTTAATCATTTACATAGTAGACTTGTATTTAGGGTATTGACATCAATCTTAGTCTTCATCTTCGGCTTTTGTAATGACCTTTTGCATTCTTCATGGATGATATTATTGATATCTTCCCACAACACATCTCATCTTCACTCATTGGTGTTCAAGGCCTCAAACTTGTTCCTGAGATGGTTTTGAAATTCAAGTGGGATAGACTCAAGGTCAAATTTTTGTTCATTTATTCAAATAATTCAAGTATTTAATTTTCGTTAACTTCAGCTTGAACTTGTATATGACTAGTTGGTGGTCTGTTCCACAATCAGCACCTGGCCTGGTTTTCACAGCTGATACTGATCTCCTCCAGTGATTCTTTCCACAGATGTAGTCAACTTGATGGCTATGCACACCATCAGGTGAAATAGATGTGTATTGCCTGAGTTTGTTTTTCTTATAAAAAAAAAGTATTTACAATGAATAAATCATTGAATGTACAGAATTCTTTCATTCTATCTCCAACTTCATATGTCACCAAGTCCACGTTTTCTGATTACTGATCCTTCTTTTCTGTTCTCGCCTTTTGCATTCCAGTCATTCATTCTTATTAATGCATCTTGATTACATGCTCAATCTATTTCTGACTGCAAAAGTTGGTAGAAAAACTTCTATTTCCTCTTTTTTTGGCTCTAGTTATTGGTGCATATATTTGAACGATAGTGGTATTCACTGGACTTCCTTGTATGTGTTATGGATATTATTCTGCCACTCACAGCATTGTATTTCAAGATGGATCTAGAAATGACTTTTTTTAACTATGAAAGCAACCTCATTTTTCCTCACCTTTTTATCTCTGGCACAGTAGATCATATGATCATCGATCCAAGATGTCCCATGCCAAGGCATCTCATTTCACCATACCTAGTATGTCAATATTTATGTGTTCCATTTCTTTCTTAACAATATCCAAATCAACACTCTTGGTACCAGCAGCCAGGAAATCAAAAGATAATAGCATTGGGAAAGTCTGCTGTCAAGGACCTCTCCAGAGTACTTAAGAGCAATGTCGTTAGTCTGGAGACTAAGATATCCCTGGTCCAGGCCATAGTCTTCACAATTACTTGCTATGCCTCAGAAAGCTGGACAATGACTAGGGGTGATAGATAATTGCTGCCTTTGAGCTGTGATGCTGAAGAAGAGTGTTGAATATAAAATGGACTGCTAGGAGAACAATCAGGTTCATCTTAGAGAGGGTGAAATCAGGCTGATCCTTGGCAGCTAGGATTCTGAAGCTTTGTCTGACATACGTTGGGCATGTTGCAAGGAGGGATCAGTCCTTGGAGAGGGACATCATGCTTAAAAGGGCAGAGGGACAGCACAAGAGAGGAAGACCCTCCATGAGATGGATGAATTCAGTGACTGAGGTGATGAGGATAGGTGTATCAGAGACAATAATGTTGGCACAGGATAGAGCAGGGTTTAGGGCTGTTGTACTTAGGGTTGCTCTGTGAACCACAAGCTACTCGGTGGCTCACAAACACAACAACAAGACTTGTATTGATAAAGGGTAATAGAAAACATTAATAAAACTCATATATAACTCATAACTCGTTGCCATAGAGTCAGAATCAACTCTTAGCTGATCAGAGGGTTTCAGAGGCTGTAAATGACACAGGAGGAGATTGCCTCTCTTGAAGTACTTGGTAGATTTGAATCACCAGTCTCAGCCTTTTATTGGTAATACAACTTCTTACAGACTATACTATCAAAGCATCCTGGACACAGGCATGTTGTGTACCATAGAGTCAGAACTGACCCATAGATGATCCTCCAGCATGTTTTCAGAGGCAGTTAATCACATGGGAGGAGATTGCCCATTCTCCTGCAGCGCAGCTCGTGGCCTCAAACCACGTGCTTTCGGGATTGCTGCGCAGCTTCCAGCTGCTAGGTCACCAGAGCTCCCTGAACACAGGCATGTTGTTGTTGTTATGTGCCGTCGGGTCACCTGTGACTCATAGTGACCCTAATCTCTGCCCTATCCTGTGCAGATCTCACTGTATCTGACACACCTACCCCCATTACCCCAGTCACTCAATCAATCCTCCTCATCGAGGGTCTTCCTCTTCTGCGCTGTCCCTCCACCCTCCCAAACATGATGTCCCTCTCCAAGGACTGGTCCCTCTTTGCAACATGTCCAAAGTATGTCACAGGCACAGGTGGCAATAAAAGGGGAAATGCTTGGAGTGCTTAGCCGAGGAGGTAATGAAGAGAACAAGAACTGACATTAGCAAAATGATCTTGGGTTTTCCTTCTGGACTAGTAATTCAGACCTTCTGCTTAGAGAAGTAATTTAAAAGTGATAGTCTTTGATTAGATCTATACTTCTAAAAGTAAACAGTGGTAAGTTATCTGATATATTAATTGCCTTCTCGATTTCCAAGTAAGTGAGATTCATTAATTAGATTAGAACCTTGAAATTTATCTTGGTGGTCTTGGCTCATACTTTCAAACTTTTGAAGATTTCCTTGTTTGCCTTAAGGGTTCTGTATCTTATTTCAGAGATTTAAAACTACTTCCTGGTTACTTTAAAATAAAATGTTTTTTATGTTATACAAATACATAACTGTACAGGTTTGGAAGCAAGAGGGGTGCCCACTTCCTAAATAAAATGCCTCTGGAAACTGTATATGATTTATCTATATGATAAATGTCGGTGGTTATAGAGGGGCTTCAGGCCTTTTGTTCATGGGGTCGCTATGATTTGTGCTTGACTTGAGGCAATCAACAACAGCAACATAGAAAATTATGAGAAGAAGGCCTTCCAAGCTCATAATTATCTTGTTTTTTAAAAACTGTTCTCTTAGAAGAGAACTCTGGTGGCTTGTTCCTAGGGAGTTGTGCTGCTAACCCCAAGGCCACACTTCTCTAGGGGTTTGAATCCACCAGCATCTGCATGGGAGAAAGATGGGCATTCTCCTCCCATCTGATTTACAACCTGGGGAGCACAGTGGAAGGTCAGCCCAGGTTTTGGTTCTGATTCATTGGCAATGAATTTTGGGTATCTATTCAGAAAGTTCTGACCAGTAGTATTAGAGCGTGTGAACACCCGAAGCAGTTTGTGTTGACGAAACCCTCAGCAAGATTGTTGCCACAGTGACTGTAATAATGAACTTGGGTATATCAGAGATGATGAGAATGGAACAGAGATAGGGAAGGGTTCAGATCCGTTGCTCATAGGTTCCCCAGGAGTTGTGCCAGACCCAGTGGCACTTATCAACAACAAGTGGTCTTACAGGAGAAAATGTGTGTAAGGATTATTCTTAATTTCATAAAACCCTCAAACGAAACCCACTGCTATCAGGTCAGTTCCAACTAATAGTCACTTTATAGGTCAGAGTAGAATTGTCCTATAAGGTGTCCAATAATGTGATCTTTTTGGAAAGATTATCACATCTTTCTCCCACCATAATCATCCACAGAAAGACTGGTAGGTTCATTTTGCCTATCTTCTGGTCAGCAGCCAAGTGTTTAACTACGTGTCTTTAGGGCTCCTTTCTTAGTTTATAGTATCCATAGTAATTCAAAGTGGACTTATCTGAAACTTACTATATTTAAGACCTCTAAGTGGTTGAGAATGTGTTTGACGTGCAGGTTTGCTCTGTCCCTGGAGTGAGGCTAGCCAGCCTGGGCCTAGGGTTTGAACCAGGAGGCGGCCGAAGGTGGGTGATTTTCATGTGTGGTCCTTGGCCAGGTTCAAATTGTCTTCCTGTCAAACATTCTTCTAGGTGGTATAGCACTGGTCTGTGTGTTGCTGTACAGAGGTAACTCGTGGTTGCTGTGATGCTGAAGACTGTGACAGTGATGTGCCAATCGTGGTAATGGGTACCCATGGTGGACAGTGTTGGCTGGAGCTTCCCGACTAAATCAAGCCTGGAAGCAGGAGTAGCATCCACTTCCAAAATGGCTTGCCTCCGGAAACTCTATGTACGAAACAGTGCTCAGGCTTTTCATTCATAGGATCGCTATGTGTCGTCTACGACTCGATGGCATCAAACAACAACAAGTGGTTGAGAAAGGTATGCATCAGGGTTGTATCCCTTTTCCATGCCTATTCAGTCTGTATGCTGAACAAATTTTTTGAGAAGCTGAACTCTGAAACAGATTGTAACATCAGGATTCGAGGAACATTCAACAGTGACCTTTTCTATGTAGTTGACACAACCTTCCTTGCTGAGGACTTGAAGCACTTGTTACCAAAGATCAAACATTTGTGTGTTCAATATGAATTGCATCCGAACATCAAGAAAATAAAAATTCTCACCACTGGACCAGTAGGCAACATCATGACGGGTGGGGAAAATATTGAGATTTCAAGCAAAATAAATACATTTTTTTTGTTCTTAAAAAGATAAAGACAGGTCCCAGCAAACGGTAATAAATCTATTAATCTATTGCTTTCCCCCCTTTTTTAATTTTTTTAAAATTTTTCTAGTATTTTATTTACAAAATTCAAGTACAAATTTGAACA
>NW_006399887.1:5800478-5803634 GCF_000299155.1 Elephantulus edwardii
GGTGGAGGGACGGCGCAGGGGGGGAAGGACTTCTATGAGGTGGATTGATTCAGTGACTGGGATAATCAGGATGGGAGTGTCAGAGACAGTGCGATTGGCACAGGACAGAGCAGAGTTTAGGGCTGTTGTCCATAGGGTCGCTATGAGTCGCAAGCGACTAGATGGCACCTAACAACAACAACAACAACACTCCCTGCACATCCACATCCCTCTGCCTCCAGCCTCTCCCACCCTCCCCCCTGGATTCTTATATTCATCCCACAATAAAAGTTTTATACAATATTTATCCTTGTGGACTGTGTTAGTTCACTCAGCATAGTGCTCTCCAGTTCCTCTCAAGTTAGGTAATAATTTGCAAAGTTATTGCTCCTGTGAAGGTACCATAATTTCTCAATCCATTCATTTGTGGTTGGACATTTGGGCTGTTTCCATGTTCTTGTGATGGATAATAATGCTGCTATGGATATTGGTGTACAAATCTCAGTTTGTGCCTTGGTTCTTATTTTCTCAGGGTATATTCCAAGTAGCATGATAGCTGGGTCATATGAAATTTCTATGTTCAGCTTTTTGAGGAAGCGCCAAACTGCCTTCCAACTCTTGGCAACCCTTCATTGGGCTTCCAAGGCTAAAAATCTTTTCAGGAGGAGACTAACTTACTCTCACAGACAGTGGATTTGAACTGTTGACCTTTTTGACTAGCAGCTCACCACATAGCACACTATGCCACCTGAACTCCTTAGTAAGAGCAGAGTCATATATGTGCTACCAGAATATAGTTCAAAAGCTACTCATGAACAAAATAGGAAATGGTAGCATGGTTTGGTTTATACTAGGAAAGCATCTGACATGTATGTAATTTATTTTCTATTTGTTATTTTGTGGTGCAGTGCAGTGTAGTGAAAGAACACACATTGGATAGCAGCTGTTTTTTCTTATCAACTAGACCTCCTATCTTGGTCATCACATGTATAAAGGTACAAAAGTTTCTCAGTCCTGAGCCTTCTTTATGATTTTTGACAGACTGAGTCTATTGTGTGACTATTGTGTCAGTCCGTCTCATTGAAGGTTTCCCTTATTGTCAGTGGAATAATCATGCTGACGTTATCAAACATGGTGCCCTTTCCTAGCAATTGGTTTTGCTTGATGCATCCAAAGTAAGCAAGCTAAGCAATATAAAGAGATTAGAATTCTGTCTCTGGAAAGCCGTTCAGTATTTAACCTTATGAGTTCCATAAAACTCTAATGATTGTATTCCCCCTGGATGGTGTTGTGAGGATTAAATGAAATATCATATTGATAAAAGCATGCTCTCTCACGTAGTACATAGTATGTCTTTAATAAGTAGTAATTAGTATATCTCTGCATATTGCTTTGTTTGAAAATCTCTTCCCTTTTAAACTGATATAGTCACCATATCTGCCCAATCTTTATCGCAGTGCTCATAACCTAACCCAGGTATTCCGTCTCCAGCTGGTCTAGGAAACCAACCATATTGAATGAGACAAGTCCTTTGCAGCCATTTCTGAATCACGTAAACTCCCAGATTAGAGTCGGACTGGCCCAGAGAGTTTTCAAAGTTACAATCTTTCCCCCCCCCAAAGTTGTAATCTTTAATGAGAAACCCTGGTGACACAGTGTGTAAGTGTTCAGATGTTAACTGAAAAGTCTGAGAATCGAGTCTATAAAGGAAAGATATAGTAACACTCTGCTCCCATGAATATAACCACTGTTGTCAAGTTGACTTCCCCTCACAGAAACTCTCCACCAAGTTTCTGAGGTCATGAATATTAATGAGAAGCAACTACCCATCTTTCTCTCCTAGGGCAGCTGGTGCATGCAAGCTGTGACTTCCAGGTTGGCACGTCATGCTGTACACTTCAGCACCAAAGGTCCATTAACAAAGCAGCCTTGGGAACCCTATGGGACATAGATCCTTATATGGTTACTGTGAGTCCCAAGCAACCTGATGGCAGTGAGTAGGTTAATCCTTGCAGGAGCCAACTGTTGTCACAGTCTCCTAGGGAGTGGATGGTGGGTTCAGACTGCCAACCTTTCAGTCAGCAGCCCAGAACTTAACCACTAGGCCACCAGGGCTTCTTTTGGGCTAGTATACTTTTTGGGCTAGTTTTTTTAAGAACTCTTTTTCTACTTTTGCCCCTCCATACTGTATTGTCCATGTGGCTGCCAGAATTATTTTTTAAAAAATTAAATTAAATAATTTAATTTCCTTATTTCATGCCTTTGATGGTGTTTCAATGATCATGAAGTTTTTTTAAAAAAATATCAGCCTTTTTACCACATTCTGTAAATTTGCCTTACTTCTGTCAATTGAGTTCTGATTTAATTCATAGTGACTCTCCTTTGGGTTTTCCTAGGCCATAAATCTTAAGGGATGGTCCTGTGCCCCATTCTCTCTTGGAGCCACTGGTGGATTTGAACTGCTGGAAACCTGAGACCTTTTGATTCCCAGCACAACATGCTACATGCTAGACCACCAGCGATTCTTAACAGAACCAAGTATTGTTACATATGCTTGAGTTGGAGCTGACGTATAGTTGGCCCTTCATTGGGTTTTCAGAGGCTGTAAATTGCCTAGGAGGAAATTGCCCTTTTTTTCTTCCCTAGAACAAATGGTAGAATCAAATTGTGTGTCTTTGGGTTGGCAGTGCAAATCCTTATAACTGAGCCACTGGACTAAATGGGAGAGGAAGAATTATTCAGGAAAGAACAAAGAAAAAAAGTGTCATCCTTTTATTTGGTCCCAACTATAAAATCAGGGTGAATGCACCACTTCACAGACCTGCACTAACTCCATAGCCTCCACTGACTCCACAAAGGGAAACAGTCCCTATCAGCAACACTGATATCAGGCACCTGTTCCTATGAGGTCAGACATGCTTCCTCTATAATCTCTAGCACGAGTCATCACTCCCAAAGTTCCTGCCGCTCTGTCACTGGGCCTGCTCCTTCATCGCAATGGCAGCATTTTATTGCAAGGGCCATGCAGAACCCACAGATAACACTCAGGACTGCTGGTTTTATTGTTGTTGTTGTTGTTGTTATGTGCCGTTGAGTTGTTTGCGACTCATAGCGACCCTATGTACAACAGCCCTAAACCCTGCTCTATCCTGTGCCAATCACATTGCCTCTGACACA
>NW_006399887.1:5804299-5809843 GCF_000299155.1 Elephantulus edwardii
CGCTATGAGTCGGAAACGACTCGATGGCACATAACAACAACAACAACAGAAGTGTTTTGCTTATTTGGGGTTTCTTGCCTCTCCAAATAAATGTGATAATTTCTCTTTCAATCTTCTTGAACAATGAATTTGTTATTTGGATTGGGATTGCATTGAACATATAGATTGCTTTTGGTAGGATTTTCATTTTCACGAGATTGAGTCTTTCTATCCATGAACAGGGCATATTTTTTCCATTTCTTTAGGTCTTGCAAGATACAACAATCTAGATCTTTCTGGTCATAGAAGTCACTTGGAACTTGTTCTGGTGGTAAGAAACTGCTGCAATCTCAAAGGCGTGTGCTTTGAGTCCACCACCTACTACTCTGTGAGAGAAGGATGGGCAGTCTCCTCCTGTGTAATTAATACCTCTGGAAACACACTGGAGGGTCAGTTCTGACCCATTAGCACACAACAACAACAACAACAAAGTTAAAGAGAGCTATGGTGACCTAGAGGACAGGAAGTTGTGCTGCCATCCCAATAGTGGGTGGTTCAACTCTACTGGTTGCTCCAAAGGAGAAAGACAGACAATCTTATGCCTCTTAAAATTTGCTAGAGGCTCAGCTATGAGTTGGTTCCATCTCTATGGCAAAGAACTGAGAGTCTGAAAGTTAGATTGCATTTATGGATGAGGATTAAGGTGGTAGGGCCACTATTATTTATTTATGTGTTAAAAGCACATCACCAAGGAAATCTCGCAATTCATCAGTAAGTTGTCAGAAAAAAAAGTTGATTTTGGAGTGAATGTATTTTATTTTAATTGGGAACATAAATTATGGATGAGTTATGTAAAGGCAACAGAATGTAGAGGAACTTTAAAGTCTATTATTTTAATCATCATTGAGCATATTGATTAATATCACTAAATTCATATGTAAAACTTGATATTTGGCGAGCATATGTTTCATGTAGATGAACAAAGTTGTCACTTTTAGCTCTAGGAATAAGAGTCTTCATATAGTCACTGGGGAGTTCCAGTGGCTCCATGGTTAAGGCATTTGGTTGCTAACCCAAAGGTTGGAGGTGTGAATCTGTCTTTTTTTTTTTTTTTAATTTAGGTTGTTTATTTTTTCATTTCAATGAACATCTACAGAGATTTTGGGATTCCATTCATTCATTGTTGTACCCTTCTCCCCGCACAAACCCCTTCCCCCTACCCCCCCCCCATTTGCTCCTCTCCTGAATCTGTCTTTGAGAGAAAGATGAGGCAGTCTACTTCCATAAAGACTTCTAGCCTTGGAAAGCTTCTGTCCTGTGGGATCCTGATGAGTTGGAATCAACCAAATTCATGGCAATAGATTAGACTTTTTTTTGCTTAATACCTACTGAAGGCCTGTAAATCTTGCACTAAAGACTCCTTAAGCAATTTACAAACATCACTTGGAAGATATGCAAAAAGATATGAAGAGGGGGAATTTAAAAATATTTTGTGGCTACTTCCATACAAGAAGGAGAAAGTTAATGAAGTTGAGATTTGTTGTTACTGTTTTTATGTGCCGTCGAGTCGACCATAACTCATAGAGACCCTATATGAACAGTATCTTTGAACCCTGCACTATCCTCAACAAATCTCACCACCTGCCCCCATTATCCCATTCATGTGTCAACCCATCTCATACAGGGTCTTTCTCTCCTAGGCTGACCCTCTAAGCATGATGTCCTTCTCTAAGGACTGGTCCCTCCTAGAAACACATCCAAAGTATGTGAGAGAGAGTTTCAAAATCTTTGCCCCCAAGGAGCAAACTGGTTTGAACCTCACCAGGGTAGATCTGTTTGTTCACTTGGCAGTCCATGTTATGTTCAATATTGTTCTCTAGCACCATAACTCAAAGACTTGATTCTTCTCCTGTCATCTCTAGTCATTGTTCAGCAAGTAATTGTGAAAACCATGGCCTGGATAAGGTGCACCTTAGTCTCTAGACTGACATTGTTGCTCTAGATAGGTCCCTGAAAGCAGATTTTTTTCTAATTAATTTTATTTTTTCATTTCTTGTTTTTTGGGTTTTTTAAATTTAATTTTTTTTTAATTTCTTGTTTTCTTAAAGTTGAGCTCTAGTGGCATGGTCTGTAGTGTGTTGAGCAACTAACCAAAAAGCTGCACAACTTCCACTGGCTTGAAAGCATCAGCACTCATTGGGAGTAACTGGGCAGTCTTTTCCCATTAGGATTACAATCTCAGAAACCTGATGAGGGATTGCCTGACAGCAGATTTTCCCAATGCTCTTCATCTTTTGTTTTCCTGACTGCTGGTACCAAGAGCGCTGATTGTGGATCCAAGCAAGATGAAATTGTTAACAATCTCAATCTTTTCTCCATCTATAATGGTGCTGTGGTCTATAATTGCCTCCATGGTCAGAGTCTTTGTTTTTTTGAGATTACCTCTGTTTAATTTGTTTCTTTGTCATTTACTGTGTAACTTCTAGGATACGATGCCAAGTTCTCTGTACTTCAGCTTCTTAATTTAGGGTTCTAGGACTATAGTGCTTGCTTCTTAAAGTTGTGGTTAGCAAGGAGCCCTGGTGATACAATGGTTAAATGTTAACCCAAAAGTCAGCAGTTCAAAGCTTCAGCCCCTCCATAAGAAAAGAACATGGCTATCTTCTTCCATAGACATTTAGAGCTTAGGAAGCCTAATGGGGCAGTTCTGCTCTATCCTATAGGGTCATTATGTGTCAGAATTTAATCAATGGGTTTTTTGTTTGGGGTTTTTTATTTCTTCAGGATTTGAAATGGATAGTTTATATAAAGGAACTTTGAAATTGTATAAAGATTATACAGAAAAAAAACCATGTTTTATTGGCATACTTTATATTCTCTTTTTAGCTGTCTATATATAAAGGAATAACTTGGTTATATTTTTGTTGTTTATTTTTCATTTAGTTTGCTCTGTCAAGCTGTTTAATTTGATTTGAAATCATGTTTAGCTGCATCAAGAATTTTTTCTTATTTTGGGGTTTTGTTTTTTGGGTTTTTTTGTTGGTTGGTTGTTTTTGGTTTTTTTTGGTTTTTCCTGAAAAGGAGCCATAGGAGCAGATCTCTCCCACTAGTGAGTAATGTAAAACCAACAATCCACTGCAGCTGGTGACTTCAAACTGCTTACTTTTCATTTAGTACCCAATACCTGACACTTTACACCAGGAGTTCTTTTCGTTGCTAGATGCCATTGAGTTAATTCAGAAACTTCATGAAGATAGATCTGAACCTTCCTCTGTCCTTCATGCTCACATATCTCTGGTAAACTTGAGCCCTGTTTTAAAGGCACTGTGTCAGGCCATACCTTTGCCAGCATGATGTCTTTTTCCAAGGATTGGCCCATCCTGAAAACATGCCCAAAATATGTGAGACTCACTTTCATCGTCTTTGTCTCTAAAGAGTACATTGTCCGCTCTTCCTCCAAGACAGACTTGTTTGTTCTTTTGGCAGTCCATGGACTATTCATGATTCTTCCCCAACACTACAGTTCAAAGCCATTCATTCTTCTTCTGTCATCCTTATTCATTGACTGACTTTCAGATGCATAGGAAACAATTAAAAATACCATGACTTGGATCAAACACACGTTAATGCTTAAACCTTTAACACTTAAAATTTAATCCCAAACTTTTGCTACTTTGCACTTAGAAGAGGTCTTTGACAGTGCAAAATATCCCCAATGAGAAACATTTTTTGATTTCTTGACTGCTGTTTCCAGGATTGTGGATTCAAGGAAAATGGAATAGTTTATAACTTCAGTCTTTTCTGCATTTGTCATGATGTGCCAATTGGTAAAATGTTAAAGGTTTTTGCTTTCTTTATGTTGAGATGTAATCCATGTTTTAGCCTGTAGTCTTTGATCTTCTGCAATAAAAACTTCAAGTCTTGACATTCTGCAAGCAAAATTATGCCATCTGCGTAATGAGAAGTCTTCATCCAATCTTGATGCCACATTCTTCTTTACATAGCCCAGCTTCTCAAATGTTTTGCTTAATGTATGGATTTAATAGATAAAGAGAAAGGAGATCGCCTTGACAGACACACACCTCTAATCTTATTTTCAACCATTCAGTGTTCTTTCTGTTTGGACAAGTGTTTTTTGGTAGAGGTTTCACATAGACACTGTTAAATATTCTGGGATTCTCATGCTTCTCAAAGCTGGACATAATTTCACATGATCCATATAGTCAAATGCCTTTGTATAGTCAATAAAACACAGATAAACATCTTTCTGGTATTATGTGCTTTCAACCAAGATCTTTCTGACATCAGTAATGGTATTCCTCATGCCACAGACGCTTCTGAACCTTGCTTGGCCTTGCTCGCTGAACCTTGTTCTTCTGAACCTTTTACTTTATAAGAAATCTGGCAGCTTCTTTCAGTTTCACTTTCTCTCTCTCTCTCTCCTGATTTATCTACAAAATTTGAATAGATTATCTTTCACACCAGATCTTTCCCATTTTCTTCACCCCACCCACACATCAAATTGTACAACCCTATGATTAACACCTCACCCCCACCCATCCTCACCCCTCTGCTTTAACCCTTTCTTGGATCTTCATACTCATTCTATAATAATGGTTTTATCCAGTATTTGTCCTTATGGGACTGACTTAGTTCACTTAGCATAATACTCTCCCGAGTTAGGTAGTAATTTATAAAATCATTGCTCTTGTGTGCTGCATAGTATTCCATTGTGAATATACCATAATTTCTCAATCCATTTAATTGTGGTTGGACATTTGGGCTGTTTTCATGTTCTTGCGATGGTGAATAACGCTACTATAAATATTGGTGTACAAGTCTCCGTTTGTGCCTCAGTTCTCATTTTCTCAAGGTATATTCCAAAGCAATGGAATAGCTGGATCATATGGAATTTCTCTGTTCAGCTTTTTGAGGACGCTCCAAACTGCCTTCCACAGTGGTTGTACCAATTTACAATCCCACCAGGAATGTATAAGAGTTCCTATCTCGCCACATGCTCTCCAATGTTTATTACTTGCTGTCTTGTTAAACTTTGACACTGCTACTTTCTGAGAGTTTGTTTCAGCCGTTTTTAATAATCTTTAGGAGGATTTTATATGCATGGGGCCAGTACTTCCTAGAGAGTAACACAGTCCAAGAAAGTTGTATCCTCATTTTGACTAAGAAACTCAATTGTAACCCTTTTTTCATTTCCAAGGTTGTAAATAGCACAGGAGGACAATGCTCATCTTTCTCCTGGTAGAAATGAACCATTAGAGGCTCAGCCTTTGGATTACCACTGTACCTCCCTTGGTCTGTACCCCAGAGGCATAAGCCTTATTTTCAGTTAAGTATGAGACAGAGGAAAGCTGTAAGTAAAATATAAACATCTTGAGGCACAGAGTGAATGATAAAGACAATAATAGTTAGAAAATCATATGGATTAAAACACTTTTAAAAATAATTATTTTCCATTAAAATGAAAGAATGGGCGGTGAGGTGCAGAAGGCAGTTTGGCATTTTGTTATGTGCTCCTGAGAGCTGAACTACCTGTTGTTATGTGCC